>NC_048568.1:28475000-28537500 GCF_013265735.2 Oncorhynchus mykiss
TTATAGAGGGATGGATAGATATTGTGCTCCTAGCTTTATCAGTGTGTTCTTTATCCGTGTGCGGTTGTCTGTCACAAAGCACTCAGGGGGATGAAGGGCCAGATCTGGAATGACCCTGACTGTTTGTCTATTCATATTTATTAATGTCCCCACCCTCCTACATGTCACTCTCCAAAACAACTTTATCTGCACTCATAGCTTGAACTAAATAGAAGTTGCAATATATTGCAAAATCTCATTGTCAATTTGCCCCCGACTGCTTTGAGTTTCTTGCAAAAAACAAAAAGAGAAGAAAAATAGAAGAAACATTGTCCTACTGTCCAACATCTGAATCATTAGGTTTATACATACTAATTGTATGTCTACTTAATGAGTTGCAGATATATTCTGGACAGCAGAGGAGGCTGGAGGGAGGAGCTATAGGAGGACTGAATTAATGGAGCGGAGACATGTTTGATACCGTTCCATTCATTCCATTCCAGCCATTACAATAAGCTCGTCCTCCTATAGCTCCTCCCATCAGCCTCCACTGCTGGACAGCCTGTCTGTGGTTTGGAACCCAGCCACTAAAGAAAGAAGGAAAAAAGGGATTGAGTGAGAGTTAGACGGTGAGAGAAGCTACTAGTGACAGGTCAGAACGGCATGTGTGTGTGTGTGTGTGTCTGTACGTGCGTACATGTGTCCGTGCATGTATGTGTGTATGTGTGTATGTGTGTGACAGATCTGGAATGGCCTGTGTGTATCCTGGCAGTTACTAGGCGTCAGGGCCTTAGCCTTGACAGAGCTACAGAAACACAGTGCATTTTCAGTGACCTATCTGGCTCCAGTTCCATACTGTTCCATACTGTAATTATGGGTAAAGATTAATTCACAAAAACAACTATAAGCCTCCCCCACAAGCTAAACAAAGATGGAATATAGCATTTTTTAGTCCGCTATGGATACCAATTGGATACCACGAAATTGGGGAGAAAAAGGGATTACATTTTTTTTTTTAAATGAAGGCTCTTTACGGGTAAAGTATGTATATTATTACTATTCTAGTATGTCTACTATTACTATTCAAGAGCCTTCATTTAAAAAAAAAAAATGTAATCCCTTTTTCTCCCCAATTTCGTGGTATCCAATTGTTGTCTCGTCGCTACAACTCCCGTACGGGCTCTGGAGAGACGAAGGTTGACGAAGGTTGAAAGTCATGCGTCCTCCGATACACAACCCAACCAGCCGCTCTGCTTCTTAACACAGCGCGCATCCAACCCGTTTGCCAGCCGCACCAATGTGTCGGAGGCTACACCGTGCACCTGGCAACCTTGGTTAGCGCGCACTGCGCCCAGCCCGCCACAGGAGTCGCTGGTGTGCGATGAGACAAGGACATCCCCACCCACCGACCAAGCCCTCCCTAACCCGGACGACGCTAGGCCAATTGTGCGTTGCCATAGCCTGGGCGCGAACCCAGGGACTCTGGATGGCACAGCTGGCGCTGCAGTACAGCGCCCTTAACCACTGCGCCACCCAGGAGGCCTCAAGAGCCTTCATTAATAAGTTATTTCATAAAACAGGGTACACTTCTCAATGAGACAGAATTGAGAGTCAACACAGAATGAATGCAGAGTTGGACAGAGTCGGCTCGGTCTGGCATTAGCCCCAGGGTGTGTGTGTGAGAGAGAAAGAGAGAGAGAGAGAGAGAGAGAGAGAGAGAGAGAGAGAGAAAGTGAGAGAGAAACAGTGAGAGAGAGAGAGAGAGAGAGAGAGAGAGAGAGAGAGAGAGAGAGAGAGAGAGTGAGAGAGAAAAAGTGAGAGAGAGAGAGAGAGAGTGAGAGAGAAAAAGTGTGTGTGAGAGAGAGAGAGAGAGAGAAAAAAAGTGAGAGAGAGAGACAGAGAAAGAGAGAGAGAGACAGAGAGAGAGACAGAGAGATAGAAAGATAGAGAGAGAGAGACATAGAGACAGAGAGAGACACAGAGAGAGAGAGAGAGAGAGAGAGAGAGAGAGAGAGAGAGAGAGAGAGAGATAGAGAGAGAGAGATAGAGAGAGGGGGGCCAGTAGCACAGCTCCATGTAAAGTTCTGGTCTTCACCGACAGCCTTTTAGTTCATCATCTGCTTGAATTATGACTCAACGTAGGCTACCAGGCAATTATGGAGAGGTCTTACGGGGACACAGTCTAACCTGCTCCAAATCAAAGTGTTTGCATGACCTCAGCTGACAAACCCTGCCTGAATTCCCTTTAGCCACTGAGTGTTTATGAGAATGTCCTCTAAAACCCCCAACAGAAAATGTATTTTCAACGTTTGGGGGTTTGTTTTCTCCTCTCACACAGTGGATGTTTTGTCCCGTTGTTTGTGTACCACTCGACGTCAGCGGTGATATTTTGGTTGCATGGAGGAGTCTCGCCCTGTGGCAGAGAAAACATGGCCGAACGCAGGGGGGGGGGGGGCCTCTGGTCAGAAGTAGTGCACTACATGGGGAATAGGGAATACTTTGAGATGCAACCGGTGTGTGTGCAATCCACATTCAGTATAGAGCTACAGTGTGTGTGTGTGTGTGTGTGTGTGTGTGTGTGTGTGTGTGTGTGTGTGTGTGTGTGTGTGTGCGTGCGTCCCGGCACAGCAGACAGGCAGAGGTGGTGGCTAGCCTTCAGGCCAGAGCTGAAAACCACAGCATCCTGCCCTTAGTAGCGCACTAGCAGGATGACTCACCACCACCGGAAGAGGCCGAATGCTTGCAGAAGTCATTATGGGAAATGTAAGGTATATGGATTTCCTCTGTCAATAAAAAACCACTGGCAGCTTCACAGGCCCCCAGTGATTCCTCCTAAAGTAGCTTAGCATACAACCTTGGAATAACAGACTACATTTTGGAAAACATGGGGCTGATTTGTGAGGTGGATGGGGTTCAAGTTGAATCAACTATCAAGGCTTCTGTTTTATTGCTCCTCTCAGGCAAAATAAATTAATACATGAGAATACCAGGGATCTCCAACTTCAAGTCCTGGGTGTGCAGGCTTTTGTTCCAGCCCAGCACTAACACCCAGAATTCAAATAATCAAGGTCCAGACTGAAGAAGACTATAACTACAGTGTTTGCACTTATCCAAGAGCTGCCTTACAGGCCAATAGTCTCTGCAGAGGCAAGGCCAGGTCTTCAGGCCTGATGGCACAACATTGAAATACAATTAAATGGCACCACCATGTGGATACTGATTTTAAAAAAGGAATGTAATTCTCTAATCTCTGAATTCAAGGCTGGCCATTCAAAAGACATGTTTCTCAAAATGTTTTGTTTTTCTTCTGCGTAATGACGAAGGAAATGTCTTCAATTTGAAAAGATATTGAGACACCCTGATCTGTATTATAGTCTAATAATGACTTATGTCATGTTGAAGGTATTACAGGTATTAAGAACTGATCCCACATCAGCTGAAGTGGACCGAATCTATCCAAATGGCCGTGGTTAAAACGCATCTCTCGATATCGGGTGCAGATTTGACAGAAAATACTTTTGTTACAATGGATCTGTGAAGGGCTGTCATTTTACCGAGTTTACGGTAAAATAGCTGGTTGAGATGCGTACACGTTCGTTGCACACTGTTGCTTGCTGATCATAACATTGAAACGCTGCAAGATAAAGTGCTTTATTGAAAAACAACCATCAATCGTTTTTCTGTCTTTGACTAGTCAGATTGTTGCCGTGGCTTTTTTCTAGCTAGCTAGTTTAGCTTGCTGCTAACTCACTTGTTTGCTATTAAATGAACTAGCTAGCTACAAGTATATGACATTTCCCCGCGTACAATGTTTTGACGGCTAGCCAGTGAAAACAATAAGCAGCTGATTGTCAAACTCGTTTCTGATCTTACCTAACGTAGCTTTTTCCAACCGTCTAGCTAGCTAGCTAACCAGCCACCTAACTATATATCTAACTAGATAACCCCAAGCATAGGCCTAAACCATTATAGTTTGATAGCTAACTAGCTATGTTAATATCTAGATATAATTCATATGGTCACACTAATTGAGAAGGTGGTCACTATTTAAAAAAAAGAGTTCACTTCAGCCAGAAATTGATTGCTATTACGTTGCATGATTATTGATATGTTCTTGTAGCATTTGTTTAATAACAGTATGCAGTGGTGTAAAGTACTTCAGTAAAAATACTTTAAAGTACTATTTATGTATTTTTTTGGGGGGGGGGGGGGGGGGGGGGGGGATCATTGTCTTGTTGGAAGACAAATCTCCGTCCCAGTCTCAGGTCTTTTGCAGACTACATCAGGTTTTCTTCCAGAATGGTCCTGTATTTGGTTCCATCCATCTTCCCATCAATTTTAACCATCTTCCCTGTCCCTGCTGAAGAAAAGCAGGCCCAAACCATGATGCTGCCACCACCATGTTTGACAGTGGGCATGGTGTGTTCAGGGTGATGAGCTGTGTTGCTTTTACGCCAAACATAACATTTTGCATTGTTGCCAAAAAGTTCAATTTTGGTTTCATCTGACCAGAGCACCTTCTTCCATATGTTTGGTGTGTCTCCCAGGTGGCTTGTGGCAAACTTTAAACGACACTTTCTATGGATATCTTTAAGAAATGGCTTTTCTTCTTGCCACTCTTCCATAAAGGCCAGATTTGTGCAATATACGACTGATTGTTGTCCTATAGACAGAGTCTCCCACCTCAGCTGTAGATCTCTGCAGTTCATCCAGAGTGATCATGGGCCTCTTGGCTGCATCTCTGATCAGTCTTCTCCTTGTATGAGCTGAAAGTTTAGAGGGACGGCCAGGTCTTGGTAGATTTGCAGTGGTCTGATACTCCTTCCATTTCAATATTATCGCTTGCACAGTGCTCCTTGGGATGTTTAAAGCTTGGGAAATATTTTTGTATCCAAATCCGGCTTTAAACTTCTTCACAACAGTATCTCGGACCTGCCTGGTGTGTTCCTTGTTCTTCATGATGCTCTCTGCGCTTTTGACGGACCTCTGAGACTATCACAGTGCAGGTGCATATATACGGAGACTTGATTACACACAGGTGGATTGTATTTATCATCATTAGTCATTTAGGTCAACATTGGATCATTCAGAGATCCTCACTAAACTTCTGGAGAGAGTTTGCTGCACTGAAAGTAAAGGGGCTGAATAATTTTGCACGCCCAATTTTTCAGTTTTTGATTTGTTAAAAAAGTTTGAAATATCCAATAAATGTCGTTCCACTTCATGATTGTGTCCCACTTGTTGTTGATTCTTCACAAAAAAATACAGTTTTATATCTTTATGTTTGAAGCCTGAAATGTGGCAAAAGGTCGCAAAGTTCAAGGGGGCCGAATACTTTCGCAAGGCACTGTATATACACTGGCAAACTGGAGGTTGATGAAAAGTTTGCTGAAGACAAGATTGGCGTGATCTGTGAAGTGGCGACACTGTTCGAGTGTAAAAGCCTTATGGAGGCTTGCAGCTCGGTTCTCGATGAAGGCAGCTCCGCACGGGGCTAAATCATCCATGTCACAAGACATGGAGGCTGATTTGGATAATGTAGAGGGGGGGGGGGGGGGGATGCTGGGGGTCGGAGTAAACCAAATTCCCAAAAGAGCCTCCACCAAGAGGCCGACCTATCCAACAAGACCAGAGAGGAGGGAGAAGACGTTGAAAAGGGCAACGGTCCCGGTCACAGCCGAGGAGGAGAGATCAGAGGTGAATGAAGATGCTGAGATCTCTGGGAGGAGAAGTAACAGGCTGGCAGGCCGCAGAGTCTTCGTTGACATTCCTAAGAAGAAGTACGTGAGGAAGATGAAGGACCAGACCATGACGCAGACGGGAGGATCTGCCTGACAACACTCAGACCTAGACAGCCGGTCAAGAGGAGAACACTGCGAATACACAGGTAGTTGCTATGGTGACATGCTTTGAGGTGTGTGAAGCATTTTGAAAAAGTGCTGTATAAATCCAATTGATTGTGGTGATTTATTGTTATTACACAGAAGGGAGGCAGGAGAGGCCCTTCCAGAGCTGCTGCCTGAAAAAGAGGGGGCAGGGCTGAGGTCAACAGACGTCGATGATGTGGAAGGAGATATACCCGAGGATTGTCCTGATGACTCACTTTTCTTCCCCAGGAAGGAAGCGGTGGGTGAGGAAGGTGCCCTCACCAGATCATCTAGACATGCTGACAACCAAAACAAGTGTGACTGGTGTCAACGGACCTTCCACTATGAGAAGAGCTACCTGAAGCACATCAAGTAGGTGGAGTTGGACATTACACATTAGTTACACGTTTGTTGGATGGATTGTTGGGTTTGCAAATGAGGGGAGCCCAATGTACTGTCAAATGTAAAGCACTTTTAAAAGGGATAGAAAACCTAAAATCTCAACTACTTTCATTGTTGTGCTGATCACATTTCTAATAACTACACTCCTCCATTGTTACCATGACCACCAGGACGAGCCACGGTGTGCAGGGGGAGGTGACATACCGTTATGACACCTGCCAGCAGACTTTTGCCAACCTTTGAAACCCGAGGATCCATCAGAGACACGTCCACAGTGACGAGAGAGTGTATCTCTGCGACGTCTGCACCAAGACTTTCAAACGCATGAAGGACGATAGGACTGGTCTCAGTCGGGGGATTTGGGATTGCTTTTGTAGCACTTTTATGTAGGATTCTCTGGATTGACGTCCTGTTTCCCTAGTGCATTACTTTTAACTAGAGCTGTACATGGCTAAACCAAATAAACTACAATATATGAACATGGTATTTCCTCTTCAGTTTCTATTTGCTGCAAGTCTAATCATTTATTGAGACAAATATCTACTCTTCTCTACTGCTAGGTGCATGAGGGAGGCGGCGTGCGGCACACCGGTCTTGTGTGTATCAGGGCACTGAGCTCTAAGACAGCGTTGACGCTACACGAGAAAACACACACGGGAGACGAGCCCTACTCCTGCACTGACTGTGAAGCCAAGTTTTCCCAGCGCTCAGCTCTCAAGACACACCACAGGAGAGAAGCCTTTCGGCTGTGACCAGTGTGATGCAAGGTTCAGCCAGAACCACATGTTGTCTTATCACGAGGGCCCACACAGGTAAGACTCTTACTCTCTTACCCAGAGACACAATACTCTACAGCTTAAGCTGTTAGGTTGGGCTTTTGACATCATTTCTGTGTCCATTTCAGTGTCAGCATCTGTGAACCCTATCTACACAAACCAGCCTTTACATATCTGTGTTGTTTTGTGTTCTAGGAGAGAAGCCTTTTATGTGTGAGAGCTGTGGGAAAAGCTTTGCCTCTAAAGAATACCTGAAACACCACTCCAGAATCCACACGGGCTCCAGGCTTTACAAGTGTGAACACAGTGGCTGGGCCTTCGCCCAGAGATCTTTCATTCATAGTAAATTATTACTGCTGACCTTTAACCCCTGTCTGACCTCTGTATGTTCTGTCTCAGGTGAGCGACCATACCACTGTACAGATTGTGATAAGCAGTTCACCCCGCTGAATGCCCTCTAGAGGCGCTAGAGGATTCATACAGGGGAGAAGCCTTTCATGTGTGGCCTCTGCAACCGTACCTTCACGGACAAGTCCACTGTACACAGACACCATGGTATGTTCCTACACTAGTCCACTGTACACAGACACCATGATATGTTATTACACCTTCTAGTTTTTATACTAACATAATACCTAGAATTATTATACGTGTAATAAGTTATTTTGGAGACATTAATCTGTGCTGCAAAAGCCTAAAGACGTGCACTTCAATCCACAGACTCATGACCAAAACACTCCATGGAAGAACTACCTGGTGGTCCTGAAGTACAACATGGAGGTAAAGACTAAGAAACCCAGATGCCCTGGTAGGAAGGTAAACGTTGAAAATGTAGTGGTTGGAGAGGTGGAGGTGGAGGGGGAGAGTGGAGTTGGAGTTAGGCTCCAGGAGGGGGCCATGTTGGTACATGGTGAGCCTTTCACCCTTTCAGCCAACTGGGGCGACCCAGGGACCATCACCCTGGTCAGCCACACCACCCTGGGTGGGTTCACGGTCATCCAGACAGAGATGCCGGCAGGGACCCACCTACGCATTGTCACCACAGACGGGGCCGGTGTCATCTCTCTGGATGGATCCACTGTCTCTGTCCCCTTCTCCGTGTCCTCTATCCCTGTCACTGTGTCTCACTCCATCCCTGTCACTGTCTCACTCCATCCCTGTCACTGTGTCTCTCTCTGTCCCTGTCACTTTGTCTCTCTCTGTCCCTGTCACTGTGTCTCTCTCTGTCCCTGTCCAGACTGTGTCTCTCTCTGTCCCTGTCACTGTGTCTCACTCCATCCCTGTTTCCCCGTCGTGCTCCGGTACCCTCCCTGTCCAGACTGTGTCTGTCCCTGTCACTGTGTCTCTCTCTGTCCCTGTCACTGTGTCTCACTCCGTCCCTGTCACTGTGTCTCTCTCTGTCCCTGTCACTGTGTCTCTCTCTGTCCCTGTCACTGTGTCTCTCTCTGTCCCTGTTTCCCCGTCGTGCTCCGGTACCCTCCCTGTCCAGACTGTGTCTCTCTCTATCCCTGTCCAGACTGTGTCTCTCTCTGTCCCTGTCCAGACTGTGTCTCTCTCTATCCCTGTCCAGACTGTGTCTGTCCCTGTCACTGTGTCTCTCTCTGTCCCTGTCCAGACTGTTTCTCTCTCTGTCCCTGTCACTGTGTCTCACTCCATCCCTGTTTCCCCGTTGTGCTCCGGTACCCACCCTGTCCAGACTGTCTCTCTCTGTCCCTGTCACTGTGTCTCTCTCTGTCCCTGTCCAGACTGTCTCTCTTTGTCCCTGTCACTGTGTCTCTCTCTGTCCCTGTCCAGACTGTGTCTCTCTCTGTCCCTGTCCAGACTGTCTCTCTCTCTGTCCCTGTCACTGTGTCTCTCTCTGTCCGTCACTGTGTCTCTCTCTGTCCCTGTCACTGTGTCTCTCTCTGTCCCTGTTTCCCCGTCGTGCTCCGGTACCCTCCCTGTCCCTGTCACTGTCTCAGGGGCCATGTTTTCCCCAGTTTCTGTTTCAGAGACCTCTACTATTTTGACCCCATCTGTGCTGGAAACTGCAGTGCCACAAACCATCCTGGCTCCAGGTTCGGAAGCTGGGCCTCGTTCAGAGATAACGGCCATTGCGGATCCTGAGGAGGCAGAGTGTGCTACAGTGAAGACGTCAGAACACAGCCAGTCTCCACTGAGGGACAACACAGTGTAACAGAGCACATTGGTACTGTGGAAGAGGTGTCCACTGAATATACTGTGGTGTAGGTCGTCATGTGTAATTGAATGTACACTGAGTGTACAAAATAAGGACACCTGCTCTTTCCTTGACATAGACTGACCAGATGAAAGCGTTGATCCCTTATTGAAGTCACTTGTTAAATCCACTTCAATCAGTGTAGACGAAGGGGAGGAGACAGGTAAAATAATGGTTTTTAAGCCCTGAGACAATTGAGACATGGATTGTGTGTGTGTGTCATTCAGAAGGTGAATTGGCAAGAAAAAATATTTAAGTGCCTTTGAACGGGGTATGTTAGTAGGTGTGAGGCGCATGAGTTTGTGTCAAGAACTGCAACGCTGCTGGGTTAACGCTCAACAGTTTCCTGTTTGTATCAAGAATGGTCCAACACCCAATGGACATCCAGCTAACTTGACAAAACTGTGGTAAGTATTGGCATCAACATCGGCCAGCATTCCTGTCAAATGCTTTCGACACCTTGTAGAGTCCATGCACGACAAATTGAAGCTTTTCTAAGTGCAAAAGGAGGGGGGGGGGGGGGGGGGGGGGCAACTCAATATTATGAAGGTGTCCTTAATGTTTTGTACAGTGGTTATCGTCTAATTATTGGGTCTGAATTAGTTTGTCTGTCCTCGACCCTGTTGACGAAGGGTTTTGGAAACTTTCAGAAACTAAGGCCAGGATTCAATCTGATCGTGGGTTATAGGCATTGCGGCTTTTAAAGGCAATGTTCCCACGTTTGCAGAGATCCCATTCATGGTAAACGCTGCATATGTTGACTCAATTGGACATTGCCTTTAAAAGCTTCAACGCCGAAAACCCTCGATCTCACTGAATCCCAGTTTAAGTAATCTTCATTCATGGTTTCCAGCATGCATTTGTTTAGTTTACATTTGCTCCTAACATTGTCATGGTACATTGATCACCTCATCAAATATACAGTACCAGTCAGAAGTTTGGACACACCTACTCATTCAAGGGTTTTTCTTTATTTTTTACTATTTTCTACATTGTAGAATAATAGTAAAGACATCAAAACTATGAAATAACACATATGGAATGTGGTAACCAAAAGTGTTAAACAAATTAAAATATATTTAGATTTTAGATTCTTCAAAGTAGCCACCCTTTCCTCTTCCACACCTCCAGGCTGTGTAAGGGCTTTTGACGAAGGAGGAGACTGATGGAGTGCTGCATCAGATGACCTGGCCTCCACAATCACCCAACCTCAACCCAATTGATATGGTTTGGGGTGAGTTGGACCGCAGAGTGAAGGAAAATCAGCTCAGCATATGTGGGAACTCCTTAAAGTCTATTGGAAAAGCATTCCTCATGAAGCTGGTTGAGAGAATGCCAAGAGTGTGCAAAGCTGTCAAGGCAAAGGCTGGCTACTTTGAATAATTTCAAATAAAAAATATTTTGACTTGTTTAACACTTTTTTGGTTGTTACATGATTCTGTGTTATTTCATAGTTTTGATGGCTTCACTATTCTACAATGTAGAAAATATTGTATAAATATTGTGTCCAAACTTTTGACTGGTACTGTACATATCATATTCAAACTGTGTGGAGTGTAGGTCTTCAGATGGATTTTCCTTTTCTGTTTGACAAAAAGCAATATCAGTACTGAGCCTTAACAGAGAATTATAGATATCTTTATTACTGTCCATTCTCAGACCAAATAAAAAAGGGCACTATTCCACCTGAAAAAAGCTTGATGTGCAGGCTGACATTTTTCCTGGCTGTTTTGGATATGAAACAATTCATTGTCATCACTCAGGCTCGAATTCTTTAGTTTATGATATTGGAAGTAATGGATATTTCCTTTCTAAATCCCTTTTAAGACATTTAAGTTGGAAACCAAGGAAAGAATGGAAAAAAAGCTTACAACATCATAAGTCATCTTTAAATATATTTAAATACTCATTTCTAGATTAGTCACGTGCTAAACTATATAATAATTAATTACAACTGTACAAATCATGCAGCGTTTATGCATTAGTGGAACACCTCTCTGCCCTACTGAGGTTACTCACCACTAGACAGGAAATGTACAGGCAATATCCTCCATGAAGAGGTACGACTGTAGATCCACATCCTAACTAGGGTTTGGCAATATTAATACGAGAGCAACTGATAACTTCATATAATAGAATTCAACATAACATTTGGAATAAACAGGGTACACATACTCTTCTACAGATTCTCTATAGGCCTACACATTGCAGCTTAAGTTAATTACAAGTTAACTCATACTGTAACTATAAGAACCTCGACATTGCACAAAAACAATGTGAGATGAGGGGGGGTAATGGAGAGGGGGTGGCATGCCATGATGTGTGCCCCTGTGGTGATGTGTTCCCCCAGTGTAGTCTCACTTCAGGTCCCCCTCATCCCCCTGGATGGTCTTCTTGATGCGCAGCAGCATGGTAGTCTGCCATTGGTCCAGACGAGAGATGGAATCAAACTCTTTAATCTGAGGGAGGGAATAAGATGAAGTCTAAGAACCTGTTCAAATTATAGAATTCCATCCTCCTCCCAATTAAAGAATGACATAGAATGACTAATCATGAAAGACATGTACTGAATACCTGACTTTCACTAATTCAATTATAAGCAACAAAAAGAAGCTAGCCTGGTGAATCAATCCAAAATGAAGACTTACTGCTTCAGTGAAAGCTTCACAGTTCTGTTCCTCATGAGCGTCCAGGAGTTTCTAGAAAAACAATTTAAGGTTGTCAGGTGGCTTCCACAAAATGGCTGCCAAGCATCAGAGGCACACATTGGTAGTGGATGACATGTCATACTATGCAAGTGCGTTGTGATCTATTATGCTGGGACTTCAATCCATTACCCTGACCAACACCATAATGCAGTGCTACTCGACTGGAAGCACACAGGTAAGTTTATTTGGCCCCAAAGTTATTATGTCTTGTTGGCGATAAGACTGTCAAAACACCAGCAAATCAGAAATCTGTTCCAAAGTATTCCCGGGCATATTGAGGCATACAGAACCAGTCAAAAGTTTGGACACCTACTCATTCAAGGGTTTTTCTTGAAATGTTACTATTTTCTACATTGTAGAATAACTGAAATAACACACGGAATCATGCAGTAGCCAGTGTACAAGTAGTAGTGTACAAGTTTAATCAAAATATATCTTATATTTGAGATTCTTCAAAGTAGCCATCCTTTGCCTTGACAGTTTTGCACACACTTGGCATTCTCTCAACCAGCTTCATCTGGAATGTTTTTCCAACAGTCTTGAAGGAGTTCCCACATGCTGAGCACTTGTTGGCTGCTTTTCCTTCACTCTGCCGTCCAACTCGTAGCAAACCATCTCAATTGCCGTGAGGTTGGGTGATTGTGGAGGCCAGGTCATCTGATGCAGCACTCTCCTTCTTGGTCAAATAGCCCTTACACAGCCTGGAGGGGTGTTGGGTCATTGTCCTGTTGAAAAACAAATGATAGTCCCACTAAGTGCAAACCAGAGGGGATGGAGTATCGCTGCAGAATGCTGTGGCAGCCATGCTGGTTAAGTGTGCCTTGAATTCTAAATAAATCACTGACCGCGTCACCAGCAAATCACCCCCACACCTCCTCCATGCTTCATGGTGGGAACCACACATGTGGAGATAATTCGTTCACCTACTCTGAGTCTCACAAAGACACGGCGGTTGGAACCAAAAATCTCAAATTTGGACTCATCAGACCAAAAGATAGATTTCCACCTGTCCATTGTCCATTGCTTGTATTTCTTGGCCCAATCAAGTCTTCTTATTATTATTATTGGTGTCCTTTAGTAGTGGTTTCTTTTCAGCAATTCAACCATGAAATCCGATTCATGGTTGGCCTGATTCACTCTCCTCTGAACAGTTGAAGTTGAGATGTCTGTTACTTGAACTCTGAAGCATTTTTTTGGGGCTGCAATGTCTGAGGTTGGTAACTAATGAACCTATCCTCTGCAGTAGAGGTAACTCTGGTTCTTCCTTTCCTTTGACGGTCCTCACGAGAGCCAGTTTCATCATAGCACTTGATCATTTTTGCAACAGCACTTGAAGAAACTTTCAAAGTTCTTAATTTTCCGTATTGACTGACCTTCATGTCTCAAAGTAATGATGGACTATTGTTTCGCTTTGCTTATTTGAGCTGTTTTTGCCATAATATGGACTTGGTCTTTTACCAAATAGGACTATCTTCTGTATACCACCCCTACCTTGTCACAACACAACTGATTGGCTCAAAAGAAAAGAAATTCCACAAATTAACTTAAGGCACACCTGTTAATTGAAATGCATGAAGCTGGTTGAGAGAATGTCAAGTGTGCAAAGCTGTCATGAAGGCAAAGGGTGGTTACATTGAAGAATCTCAAATATATTTTGATTTGTTCAACACTTTTGGTTACTACATGATTCCATATGTGTTGTTTCATAGTTGTGAAGTCTGTTATTCTACAATTTAGAAAATAGTAAAAAAGAAAGAAAAACCCTGGAATGAGTAGGTGTCCAAATGTTTGACTGGTACTGTATGTGACCATATACTACTGTATGTGACCATATACTACTGTATGTGACCATATACTACTGTATGTGACCATATACTACTGTATGTGACCATATACTACTGTATGTGACCATATACTACTGTATGTGACCATGTACTACTGTATGTGACCATGTACTACTGTATGTGACCATGTACTACTGTATGTGACCATATACTACTGTATGTGACCATATACTACTGTATGTGACCATATACTACTGTATGTGACCATATACTACTGTATGTGACCATATACTACTGTATGTGACCATATACTACTGTATGTGACCATATACTACTGTATGTGACCATATACTACTGTATGTGACCATGTACTACTGTATGTGACCATATACTACTGTATGTGACCATATACTACTGTATGTGACCATATACTACTGTATGTGACCATGTACTACTGTATGTGACCATGTACTACTGTATGTGACCATGTACTACTGTATGTGACCATATACTACTGTATGTGACCATATACTACTGTATGTGACCATATACTACTGTATGTGACCATATACTACTGTATGTGACCATATACTACTGTATGTGACCATATACTACTGTATGTGACCATATACTACTGTATGTGACCATATACTACTGTATGTGACCATATACTACTGTATGTGACCATATACTACTGTATGTGACCATATACTACTGTATGTGACCATATACTACTGTATGTGACCATATACTACTGTATGTGACCATATACTACTGTATGTGACCATATACTACTGTATGTGACCATATACTACTGTATGTGACCATGTACTACTGTATGTGACCATATACTACTGTATGTGACCATGTACTACTGTATGTGACCATATACTACTGTATGTGACCATATACTACTGTATGTGACCATATACTACTGTATGTGACCATATACTACTGTATGTGACCATATACTACTGTATGTGACCATATACTACTGTATGTGACCATATACTACTGTATGTGACCATATACTACTGTATGTGACCATGTACTACTGTATGTGACCATATACTACTGTATGTGACCATATACTACTGTATGTGACCATATACTACTGTATGTGACCATGTACTACTGTATGTGACCATATACTACTGTATGTGACCATATACTACTGTATGTGACCATATACTACTGTATGTGACCATGTACTACTGTATGTGACCATGTACTACTGTATGTGACCATGTACTACTGTATGTGACCATATACTACTGTATGTGACCATATACTACTGTATGTGACCATATACTACTGTATGTGACCATATACTACTGTATGTGACCATATACTACTGTATGTGACCATATACTACTGTATGTGACCATATACTACTGTATGTGACCATATACTACTGTATGTGACCATATACTACTGTATGTGACCATGTACTACTGTATGTGACCATGTACTACTGTATGTGACCATATACTACTGTATGTGACCATGTACTACTGTATGTGACCATATACTACTGTATGTGACCATATACTACTGTATGTGACCATATACTACTGTATGTGACCATATACTACTGTATGTGACCATATACTACTGTATGTGACCATGTACTACTGTATGTGACCATGTACTACTGTATGTGACCATGTACTACTGTATGTGACCATATACTACTGTATGTGACCATATACTACTGTATGTGACCATATACTACTGTATGTGACCATATACTACTGTATGTGACCATATACTACTGTATGTGACCATATACTACTGTATGTGACCATATACTACTGTATGTGACCATATACTACTGTATGTGACCATATACTACTGTATGTGACCATGTACTACTGTATGTGACCATATACTACTGTATGTGACCATATACTACTGTATGTGACCATATACTACTGTATGTGACCATATACTACTGTATGTGACCATGTACTACTGTATGTGACCATATACTACTGTAAGCACGGTTTGAAATGATGTTTTAGTCAATTCTGACCCCCTGACCATCTGTTTAAGAAAAACGATCTGCGCACGGCTGAATCAAGTTGATGATCCCTGACAAAAGGGATCCAATTAACAAATACAAGGCTTTCGGTGGAGTCACCAACCTACCTTCAACAGTTTGCACTCTCTTGAGTCGGAAAAAGCTGGGAACATCTCCTCGTACTTCTCCACAGCAAGCTGCAGAAATTAATGAGCAGTCAGATTACTGCTTCATTTAATGAGAAAAGGACTGAACCCTCTGGTGTAGTGGACATGATGCTGCTAATTGCTAACTGACCTTAGCGTTGAGTTCATCCACGATGAAGTGACACAGAGAAGCTTTGAAGAAGTACTCTTTGGCGCTGTATTTCAGCAGGGGGTTATCCATGGTGCTGGATCCCACCTGGAGAGAGACACACACACACACACTGTTGATTCACTGTGTTCATCAATTTAAATTGGGAAACCACTAATATACAAATCAGTTTCTGTTCACACACACACAAGAATGCATGCAGAGGTGGGACACACCTGTTCGTAGATCTCGATGGCCTTGGCGTATTGTTCTAACTGAGCAGCGTAGGCCCCCACCTTCAGCAGACACTTGTTGGCAGAACTGTTGGACTCCTCTCCTTTGTAGTAGTCTGCTGCCTGCTCATAGTGGGCAATGGCCTAGAGCAGGACCAGGGGGATGGGAAACCAAAACAGTTGGCGTAAAAATCCAGAAATTGCAAAGGAATTTTATTTGTAGTGTACACTTTTTTTAATCACCAATAAGGAAATGAAACTGGTCAACTATTCCAAAGTGTATTTTACTCTTGCTATACACAGATGAACACCTTATTAGTCCATATACACAACATTAAAACATACCTTCTCTATATCCACCAGTTCTGACTCGTAGATCTCTGCGATGGTGATGTGGTGTTTGGCTGCGATGGTGAACCTTCCCTGGATGAGCAAAACACAGGACAGGAATTCATACTGGAGCCGGGAGCTTTACCTTACTAATGTGGCCAGACAAGGAAACACTCTGGGTCCTGATCATTACTAAGTGGACAGAGGCGTGAAATCATCACTAAATGACGTTATGGAGAAGAGCCACTCCAGTCATAAATACAGCTGTAAGTATACAGACAGATAGCCAAGTCCTTAAACTTAACCTGCATCACAATACAAATGTTTCAGTTGAAATGGCCTTCAGACCTCGAGTGTCCACGCCATACTAATGATACAATACATTGCCCTCTTGAAACAGAGAGAGGAGCGTCCTCAAGGGGACTAGGCTACACTATAGGCAGGGTGCTAGTGAGAGAATAGCATTGGGAGTAAAGAGGAGAACCAGCATTATCAGAACATTTTTACAACTACGGCTAAAAGGATCAATCCTGACAAGAAAATAATCTGTGATGACAATGCATTGTCTGGTTCTGGCCAAGCATGTCCCCGTCTCTGAGCGTCTGTCTTACCATGTCTGTGTATATATCAACGGCTGCATTTAAGCACTTGATAGCCTCTATTGGCAGCATTAAAGGAAGAGGGCAGAGTTAGACTGGTAGAGAAAGTATCAGATAGAGCAGGTTAGATACATATTACAACAGTCAAAATGTTCACATCCAAAAGGAGAGTTCTGGAAAAAAGTGAAAGCACAATAAATGAATTTGCATTACGATTATTTTGTCACCTCTGAGCTCCCATTTCCCTTTCTTAGTTTAGGTCAGAGTATGTGAGCAGAGAGAGGTGCAGAGCGTGCCCAATTTGACTGGAGCACGGCACAAGATTGCCAAAGGCTGGAGCGTCGGTCTTCTCTCCCGTTCTGAATTCGCTCTAGTAGTGCTCACTTCACGAGCTCAGGGCATGCCCGCCCAGCATGCATTTGTAGTCTACTTGTGTGCTGCTATAGCCCCTTGCTTTAGTTACTGTCATGGAGTTCGAAATATTTTCCATAGAAACTGATAAAACACACAGGTGCTAAATCAAGGTGACTTACAAAGATGAGGACCAACAGCAAGAGAGGGAGTATGGTGATGTGTCCACACTAAAGAATCATAGTGGAATCTGAAAACACATATCCTGAAAACATGTTGTATTTACTACATACTCATGCTAACAGAAAGGAACGAGGTGGGTAGATTACTAAGTATCATTGTAGCAAAATATTTATAAAAACAAAAATAATCAGATCTCTTAAAAGTTTAATTCATTGTTGTTCTATTATCTATACAATAGACCATCATTGATTTTGGCCCAATAGGCCTGGCATATTACCTCTTTCAATGAGCTTTCCATTTTGATTGGGTTACTTTGCCTAAAGACCTACCTATAGAAAAAAATAAAAACTCCCCATCCCTGTCCAGCCTGGCAAAAGGGTGCACACCCAGTGACCCAGTGGCTCTGCAAGTGTGGAAAGGATATTCTCTGCTGCTCTCCAGACACCATCGCATGAGCCTGAAGCCAGACTGGCCAGTCTGGTGTTTCTAAAGATAAAGGCAAGGTAGACTGAGCCTAATAAGGCATTTGTTGTTTCATTTGTATTTAATTCCAAGTCACAGCCTATATGCGCAATTTATAGACTATGATTTAATACAACAAAATGCTGTTTAAATGCCGAGTGCTTAATGTCCCCGAGTCCCTACCAGCCTAGTGTGTCACACTCGCAAATGCTTCACAATGTATTTCTTTGTAGGCTATAGACTTGAAATAATTTGAATAATATAGCCTTAATAATTTGAGGCTGTCTGGCTCCTGACCTATTTAGAGTGTTTATGTGCTGTTTAATATGACATGTAGCCTATTTGAAATGAGGGCTTCTTACATTCACCTTTTCATGTTTATAATAACACTTTTCATTCAAATCATATAGTTTGGTTTCAATACTTCAAAACCAAATGGCAGGTCTAAGTAGTCACAAATTGATGGGTTTTGGTTACATTGCAATGTTAATGAATGGAGAGAATTTGGAGTGGCAGGTTTCGTTTCTTCCTGTGAGCGAGGAGCGTTTTTTCAGCGGAACGGTTGGAAAGGACTTCCGACAGTTCAACTCTGCTCACATACTCTGGTTTAGGTTACCATCTGAAAATGTTATAAATCTTATATAATATTCATTGTATTGTACTCCAGGGTTAGTTCAAGGTTATATAACATTCAATAATTTATCCTTGCACCTGGCTGTGTATTGAATCTAGCTAGGAGGATATACGCTAGGCTACAGTAGGCTAGAATTTCATCGCCATCACTGCTGGTGGGTGAGCGGCAGCCAGGGTTTTATTAATAAATCCACTTCCAGTCAGACATGGCAAACTACCCTCAATAATAACCACCCCAGGGTGGGGACTCCAGCCCCACGGCTCTACAGTATTAATCATACCAAAGGTGGAGAGGGAGCACTGGAGAGCTTCTCAATTCTACTCCATTCAATTCAATTGATATTTATTGTATGGTACTCAAGTACAATTGGTTTGCAACATAGCAGGGCTCTATCTCCTCTGATCTAACCCTGGGGCAGATTATGATTGGCCCAAGTCAAATACAAACAGACAACCTATACTGGGTGGCCTGATTTCTGACACACTACCAGAGACAGGGACATCTCACGAGTCACTAAGAAATGACTGGAATTGTCGCTGTAGACTTGCTTCTCTGTAGAGCCCAGTCTGCTCCAGTTACAGCTCTAGAGCCTCAACTCCCACTGCTGCCTGTGGATGTATCTGACTGACTCATACCACTGACTTCTATTAGCCCTGAGAAATTAAAACTCAACAGATTCACTACATGTTCTTGCTGCTTTCATAAGGGACAAATGTAGAAAATTAAAGTTAAAGCAGGCCGTTTAGGGAGAATTACTGCAGTCAAGTGACTGATTGTGTGGTGCATGTTAATTACTGATCATTTTGACTTTCTTCTGCATGTACTGTATGCATGTTATCATGTTATCCTGCTTGCTGACCACATTGATTGATTGGTTGGTTGTGTGTCTCACCGTTGGGGTCAGACTTTTTGAAGGCGTTTCCTGCATCGATGAAGCTGGTGGCCGAGTCGTGTTTGTTCTGGAGCTGCATGTGGATCCGGGCGGCCTGGCAGAATGCATTACCAGCAGCTGGGGAGATGGAATGACACACACAAGTAACATGAAGCAAATTCATTGGGCCCTCCAAGAATAGTGTTCCTCGAAGCCCTCTAAGAATAGCGCTGCTCTACTACAGTTGTAATGATTCCCTCCCGCCACACAGAAGGCAGCACATTGCCACGGTCTTTCATGTGTGTAGGCTACTGGAAATTACAGACATCTAGCCTATCTATAGAGTCAACTGGAAAAGGGACAACCGAGTCTTCCTAAACTGACAGCGTTTAAATAACATTTCAATTTGAATTAAAACCTTCGTCAAAGATGCACAGACACCTCGGCTCTGACACAATATGCAATAACTAATGGGCAAATCATTCCATCAAGGTCAACCGTGTTTAGTGTGAAATAGCGCAGACAGAAGTGTACCGTTCCAGTTCTTGGCCATCTTGAACATGTTGGCTGCTCTGCAGTACATTTCACACGCCTCCTCCACTTTATGAGGTCCGCTGTAGAGAGAAAAATACATAGGATTAACAGACCGACACAATGTGGTGGAAAAGATCTGAAAATGCAGTGCAGTGCTTTCATCAACCAAGCACTTTCTATTGACCAGGCTCTTATGCTGCATAGAGTGAAGACATCAGTCAGCTGACCATGTTGGACAGTGCTGATAGATTTCTCTCTGATCTACTACCAGACCTGACTCCCTATGAGTTTCCTCCAGCTGTAGACGAATGATGTTCTGACCAAGATGACATCATTGGGTGCGTTCGACATTGCTAACGACTTTTAATCTACAAATCACCTTGCATCATAAATAACTACTCAATATTATTTGTGGATCAGTCAGCCAGTCTCAATTTATCCATTATACATCACGGTTTTGATGCTCTTGAACACAGCCATTGTCATCGTCATACAGGCACCCTGAGCATAGAGTGGAGTAGATATGTTGTGGGTCACTTCTTAGACTTAAAGCAACATAGTCCCATCTCATACTCTCTTTAGCCTGATCAAAACAGAAATCACTGTCCACACCACAGGTCACTGATACGCTAACCAGCCTACTCAAATCAATGTCCCCAAACTTGAATCCTGCTCAATCACTCACATAGATAGAACACATTGTGTCCGGCTACGCCCTACCCTGTGTCCGGCTACGCCCTACCCTGTGTCCGGCTACGCCCTACCCTGTGTCCGGCTACGCCCTACCCTGTGTCCGGCTACGCCCTACCCTGTGTCCGGCTACGCCCTACCCTGTGTCCGGCTACGCCCTACCCTGTGTCCGGCTACGCCCTACCCTGTGTCCGTTCTTATTTGATGCAGCATACCAGACATCCTTATTTGATGCAGCATACCAGACATCCTTATTTGATGTCTGGTATGCTGCAAGTTTGACAGCTGTTCCTGTTGATTAGATCTCTAGCTACATGGCCTAGTTGCAGTCAAAAAAAAAAAGAGTGTTAAATTACATTCAGTCATTGATCATACCAAATTAAACACTCCTGACAATCTACACAGCAACGAGGCATTACTGATGCTAAATGGATATACCTTAAACTGATACGATTGTCATTACAGCATGTTAATGGTTTTCACCAATATAGTACAGTAGAAAGTCTGTGCCCTGAGGCCAGACATATAGGGAGGTTCTCTAATGAGGGTGAGTAAAATGTGTCAGATTTAGACCTCTACCATTACATTGCTTTCCCCCTTAGGGGGTACATTCGAGAGCCATTTCATTTAATTAAGAAGACAATTAGATGTCTTCCAGGAACTGAATGCAGTAAGTCTTAGTGTAAGTACACAACAGTATTCTTCTGTTCACTAATATTATACGGTACAGACAGGCTACTAAATTGGGGATCCTCCCAAGTCTGGTTGGCTATATGCACCAGAGACTAACCTGACTGGCCTGCATTGCAGTTGCCTTAGAATTGGCAGACATCTACTCCTATCCTACTCCTCTATTGGAATAAATTACTGGCAATTGCATTTATAAATATATGTCACACAAAGGTGGCATATAGGATTACATTTATAGATATATACACTCAGAAAGGGTTTGAGAAAAAACAAGACCGAATTGATGTGCTGTATCGAAAGACCCTATATTTTATTTCTTGTGAGTAGGCGTTAAATGCAATTAGAACAATTAAAATGTATGGGCCATAGCCGTTTTTAGCTAGCTTTCATTGCACAGGCCCAAGAGTCGTGACCGGCTGCTAGGTTGTTTACATACACTTGAAAAGGGATTCATTTATCTGGTTTGTGGTAGACAGTGTCAGTAGCTACATGTATATGATGTGCACAAATCATCCAAAAGATGCATAGGTAGCTAGTTAACATCTGAGCCACTGCCCAAATTCGACAGAGTGCCGTTGACTGCATATTTCAAGGCTTAGATTAGCTGAATAGATAGTTCGTTTTAGATAGGTAGTTTGCTAATTATAAGGCTCAATGGTATTGCTAGCTAGCCAACTGGTTAAACTCAGACTTCATGACGATGTAGCTAGCTACTAGCTCGTTATTTTTATTATGTATTTACTACGGCATACTTAGACTGAGGTATGTACATTTAATAGCATTATATAGCTACATGGCCTGGTGCCAATGATTAACCTCTAACGGTAGCTACAAATAATACCCAGAGTTTGATTTAGCAAGATATTAGCATGCTTACTGATGATGCGCTAGCTAACCGTAGCCCTATTGACATCGTTCTTACCCAAACATGCCTCCCAAGAACGAGCCAGAAGTTTTCACTTTCTTGTCAGCGTCAGCCATAAGCTGAATCGCTTCCTTCTCTTTCCCCGAGTTGTCCATGTTCTGATTATAACAGTGCAAATACTAGCTAGCTAACAGTCAGAGAGTACCCGCATCAAGTTCTTGTAATGAAGGATTACCGTCGATGGTTTTATTTAGCGTAGGCGTGTCCTTGCAGTAGTAGCCAAGGGAATCATGGGACTGAGTTTCCATCTAGGCAAAAAACGTTACCCTTATGTGTAGTTAAACTACAACTCCCATCTGAAAAATCAATTCATTAAAGCCCAGACATTTCTGATCATAGAGTAAAACAAGTTATTGGAAGCATAATACATTACTTGACCAAAAGTATGTGGACACCTTCTCGTCGAACATATTATTCCAAAAATCATGAGTATTAACATGGAGTTGGTCCTCCCTTTGTTGGTATAACAGCCTCCAATCTCCTGGGAAAGCTTTCCACTAGATGTTGGAACATTGCTTCCATTCAGCCACAAGAGCATTAGTGAGGTCAGGCAGTGATGTTGGGCGATGAGACCTGGTGCACAGGTGGCATTCCAATTCATCCCAAACGTGTTTGATGGAGTTGAGGTCAGGGCTCTGTGCAGGCCAGTGAAGTTCTTCCACACCGATCTCAACAAACAATTTCTGTGGACCTCACTTTGTGCACAGGGGCATTGTCATGCTGAAACAGGAAAGGTCCTTCCCCAAACGTTTACCACAAAGTTGGAAGCACAGAATCATCTAGAATTTAATTGTATGCTGTAGCATTAAGATTTCCCTTCACTGGAACAAAGGGGCCTAGCACGAACAATTAAAAAACAGCCTGCAACCATTATTCCTCCTACACCAAACTTTACAGTTGGCACTATGCATTGGGGCAGGTAACTTTCTCCTGGCATCCGCATAACCCAGACTGCCAGGACTGCCAGATGGTGAAGTGTGATCCATCACTCCAGAGAACATATTTACACTGCTACAGAGTCCAATGGTGGCGAGCTTTAAGCCACTCCAGGCGACGCTTGGCATTGCGCATAGTGATCTTAGGCTGCTCGGCCATGGAAACCAATTTCATGAAACTCCTGAAGAACAGTTATTGTGCTGATGTTGCTTCCAGAGGCAGTTTGGAACTCATAGTGAGTGTTGCAACAGAGGACAGATTACTTTTATGCGCTTCACTACTAGGCAGTCCCATTCTGTGAGCTTGTGTCCTACCACTTCGCGACTGAGACGTTGTTACTCCTAGAAGTTTCCACTTCCACAGCACTTACAGTTGACCGGACAGCTCTAGCAGAACATGAAGTTGATGAACTGACTTGTTGGAAAGGTGGCATCCAATGACAATGCCACATTGAAAGTCACTGAGCTCTTCAGTAAAGCCATTCTACTGCTGTTTGTCTATGGAGATTGTTGTGTGCTTTATTTTATACACATCAGCAAAGGGTGTGGCTGAAATAGCCGAATCCACTCATTTGAAGGGGTGTCCACATACGCTATACATACAAAAGTATCTCCTATCATCACACCTAGACATTAAGAGAAGGTCGAGTCTGTTTCCATCATTGAGCACTAGGTGGCAATAAAATCATGGCTAAAACACACTGCACCAAACCACCTGTCTCGAGGAAATGGGCGTGCCGTGCATTGAACTAAAGTTACATCTTCTCCATCTGAATTCTGAAGAACGGATTTAATGAGTGCAAAATGGCAATGTTAGCAGTTGTGCAGACGAAGGGACAAAGCCACATTAGACACCCAGGATTTGATAAAATGTATGCTTCTGTGTGTGCATGTTACTCTGGCTGCGTTTAAACCAATGCGTAAAACTCTGGATAACTGACAGGGTAAGCTGTATTGAAGAAGCCGTGAAGCCATCTTGGTACTCCTCCATTGCAAAAAAATGTTTTGGAAGCTATATAAATGCATTTATTAATGTCTACATTTGTTTTTGACATGTGTATTCTATTACAGACAACTTAATGCATACTTTATTATATTATGTGTGTTCGACATACAAATAAAAACATTTTCCTTAAGTATTTTTTAGATTACTCATGTTACTGTCCCCACTACAAAAATAGTTAAATATATTTAATTTTGTCCTTAACATTCAATTGAAATACTGTACAATTCCAATAATTCCCATGGAGGACTGCTCCTACTGGGGAGAGCCAATAAGTTTGATAGGCGTTGAATCCACCTAATACGTAGGTCGTCTCAGCATTCCAGGGTTTATACACCATTTGTTTAAAACAGGCAACCCAATTCTGATATTTTTTCCACAAAATGTGTATTTTGAACAATCACAGATCTTTTCACATCAGATATTTTTCAGAGCTGATCTGATTGGTCAAAAGACTAATTAGTGAGAAAAATATCAGAAGTCAACTGTGTAAAAGCAGCCTCTGCATGTCAGCATAAAGTTGACAGATAATAGTTCCAGCTGTGCCTGTGTGGTGACATAACTCCTAACGTTACACTGTCCACTAAACTAGTACAGGTGCTGGAAACAGCACTGCAGAAGACAAACAAAAACATGGCACCTTGCCAAGGCAGAAGGAGTTAAGTACACCCAAGATAATGTTGGTTTGCCATGTTTGCCATGTTGAAGGCAAACCAAAGGACTCCTCCGGTGGTTGTAAATTCAGAACCAGATCAACATTATTTCTCTAATAAACAAATCACTCATACTGTGCGGTACACTCTTAAAATACTAGTCCCGACCGGTATGTACATTTTTGCGTGTAAAAGAAAGTCTTAGAAAATACATTTCTAAATAATTTTATTAATTTTTCATTTCATTTAGCTAGCATTGTATTGTCCAGACAGAGTAACAGGGGTGTGACATGAACGAGAGACAGTTGATACAATCAACTCGTGTCACCCAGTCCACCATAGCACTCTGTCTGAGAGGCATGCATTATGACTAACAGTGGGCCATACATACAGTAGAAGTGTCAAACATTAAGATACTTTCAGAACTTAAAAACAGACAAACGAGCAGACAGACTATACATTTCTACAACAATGCAAGCTGTGCTTGGTTCTCTGTGTTCAAGTGAAATGTTTACACCGTTTAGGAAAAATAGACAGTTACATGTCTTCCATGTGCATTTTAAATAAAAGATTGTAGAACAAAACACAGACGGTAGGAAAAATGTGAGTTGCAATGTAGCAAGAAAACTGTGCAAGAGAAAAAAACACTTGTTCAGTGGAGGCAAGACAAATATTGGTCTTCTATTGCATTAAATGATCAGAGGTATGAAGAGACTGAAACAAGTGGCAGTCAGACGAGTGAAATCATACAACTCCCCCATTAAGGCTTTCTGATGTGGTCCTCTGTAGTTCAGTTGGTAGAGCATGGCGCTTGCAACGTCGGGATAGTGGGTTTGATTCCCGGGACCACTCACATAAATGTATGCATGCATGACTAAGTCGCTTTGGGGGAAGAACAAAAAAAAATCTGCTAAATGGCATATATTATGTGTTGAGCAAACACAGCTACTAAGAAAACCCTTCTCATCAAAGGAGATAGGGATGAAGGTGTGTGGACTAGACCTAGCCATAACAAAGGGCTACCTATTTGGACATGAAGCCAAAACTTTGAATTTGTCTCTGTACTCCAGTATTTGGGATCAAATGTTTTAAAATGAGGCGACAAATACATATGTTTTACCATTTAGAAATGAATTCACTGCCTCTACTTTTTTTAAATGTATTGTTAATAAGAATAGAACAGGTTTCTGAACACTTCTATATTAAATGTGGATGCTACCACACTTTGTGGATAATCACAAATGAATGGTGAATAATGACGAGTGAGAAAGTTACAGATGTGTAACGGTCGCCTCAAACATTTTATCTGAAATCCAAAATGCTTGAGTACAAAACAAAACATTTTAGTTTCACTGTACAAATAAATACGTAGGAGTGTATACCTTTCCCTAATGGTGACTTTTGAGCTCACACAGATTCAAGGTGGTGTTGAGAGCAAAAACAAACAGTTTTTCTACTGGTCATTCAACAGGTCATTAAAGTGATATTATTAATCTGTTCAGATTTAGGCACCCCCAGCAACACTTCATAATCTGGGCATCAGGTAATGACACTTCATTAATGGCACAGCTCAGGGCACTCCTAATACAAATCAGATTGCATGAGTTTAAGTTCAAATGGACATTTAAATTTAAAACCACCTGAGAAAGTTTTGGTCACTGTCCCAAATGATCTTGTTCTACTGCAATACTCCGTCAAAATTATATGAGTGACAAAAATAACACTGCTATTGTAAAATGTTGGCTATATCATGAGGAAAATCATAACGCAGATGGAAATCATTATCCGCCTAAAGACTTCAAACTACAGCATATGCTTAAATTAGACCTATGATACTCCAATAAGAAACTTTATATCTGGAAAAGCTAATATACAGTTCATTTCAGCACTTTAGTTTGATTTGTATTTAGCAAATTTTCTCAATAAAAGATGCACTTGAAAATAAATTCCTTGAGTAGGCATTAATTTGTAAGTGAAGACCTGTGAATGTACAGGGAATTCCATTATTATTGTGACTGAGGTGCAGATCCCACAGTCATTCAATTGTGTAGAACTAAAATCCAAATAACAAATGCCAGAAGCCTTTTCTGGCAAAACACCATCCTTTTTCCAGTTAAAACAAACAGCTAAGAGACAACTGATCTGGACACAGCTTGTGTATGGCTTCCGTGGACCGAGTGGAGGTCAGTTCAGTAAGGGTTGTCACTTTCTGGTCAGACAGGATAGAAGTGCTAGACAGGATAGAAGTGTTTTGTAAACCACCATTGTGATTACCATCACACCCATAGCATAGGAGCTACACCGGACGCGCAACTTTTTTAGAGTGTGATTCGCTCCAATTCACTTCAATGAAACCAGGCGTAAGCGCGGTAGCTTTGCGAGAGGCTTGCACTGCTCAAAGTTAAAAAATTGACAAGCAGCTCACACCTGTGAACATTAGGATAAAGTGGCTTGCGCTCTGCTCATGCAGGCAAAAAGTTACACTTCCAGTACAACGGGTTGAAAAATAATAATCATTTTCCCTCTTCCCTAGTGTAGCTCCTATGTAACACTCTGACACTTAATTAAAAACAAGTAGTGTACACTTACTCATCAATTCTGTCTATATGCATTTATGCTTCTGTCCTATCTAGTGACAAACTTAGGGGGCAGTGAGTTGTTCAGGAGGAGCTGAGGCCCGAGTCAGACTCTGCACTGCCGTTGTGCTCCTTGGAGGTGGAGGAGGGGCAGACAGGAGCCGCCTGGCAGGGGATGGTGTAGCAGGAACACACAAAGCTCTTGAGCGTTTCCTGCAGAGTGTGTTGCTCCTCTACTTTGAAGATGTTAGGCTGCTCGACCTGGTCGTCACAGATCCTGGAGAGAAAGATGGGGAAAGGAGAAAAACAAACGTCTGTTCATGAGCCAAAGACAGAAGAACTAACTCAGGTACACAAGGGAACACGGAAGTGCTGTTCAAAGTAAGGATGTCTGGTATCTGGTTTCTCAGTGTCTACATAACAAAGGGCTAATCAACATGATCGATAGCATGTCAACATAAGCCTTAGCAATAAAAACAAACTCACATTACATGATCAGCTACTGTACAATGTTGTAGCATAAAGCAAAAGAGAAGGGATTAGCTTCTAGCAGTATCATTCATGACAACAATAGGCTTTTCCCCAACCGCTCTACATTACATGCACTAATGGAAAAGACCACTACGCTAACACCCATATTTTTCATGCATCTATGCCGATTCTTAATCATTATAAATAATTCATAAACAAATCATTGTTCACCTGTCAAGCTATGAAATCCCTGAGAAGTTGTAACAGACTGAAATACACAATACTCTGCAAAGCCAAAAAGTACAGCGAGCTGAACTCAAGCTGTTCTCAGTCATGAGAACATTGTGCACACAGGACGATGTCACCAGTTTGGGAACATCCATTCTACAACTAGCTGAAAGGCGTATTAGTGACCCTGAACTCATGATACTTCCTTGGCCCTAAATAAAGAGCATGCAAATCTGAAAGGTTAAATACTTGCAGGTGAAAAGCAGAATGCACAGTGAACATAATGTTTCCAACGGGCATTCAAAAGAACAGTGCACACACCCATGGACCAACAACAGAATTCAGCCATGTAAACAGGTTCTTGCAGCCACTTGCTCGTGAATCAGCCATGCTGCCTGACTTCCTGACATTCCAACAAAACAGCCAGTCGCTCTAACTGGGTGCTTTATATGCCATGCATCTACATAGGCCTCTGTCTGGTCAGTGCTGAAGAAGAGCTGGAAGTGGGAGTAATAAAGCTGAACATAAACAAACTGATAAAAGCATGATAAGGAGCAACCTTTATCCACTGGGGACGTCTCATCTCAAAAATGATAGACAGGGCAGTTGACCAATCAATCGTTGCTTTAAACAATCAATATTAACATTTTAATATAAAGTCGGGTAAAATGTTGCTACCAACACACTTTTTCATAGGAAGTGCAAACTCTAGGGAGACTATCGCAGGAAAAGGGGAACATAGCCTAGTTCTCCACACAGTTTAGCCAAATGAGAAGTCAATTGTCTTGCATCATTGTCATGGAACCCTGCTGGTCTGTTACAGTTATTGACCAGACCAAGGGGCTTTCATTCAGGCAGTAGTCACGAGGAAACAAAAGATCCAAAATCAGGGGTGAGTAAATAAGCACAACCAGGAACCAGAGAAACATTACTGGCATCAGAAGAACCAGTAGGGTGAGAGTCAATGACATGATTTGGCCACCAGCTTTCACATATTCTGAAAGAAAGAGGCACAGTTATCAGCTCCAGGTAGAAATTGACATTTTAACCACAGATCTAGGGTCAGATTATATTACTCCCAATAAGGGTTGAAAGAATATCTGACCCTGCATCTGCTGTTAGGGGCAACTTCTACCAACTCCCAGTTGTCATGACAATAAGCAGGGGACTGGAGAAAATGTATCTGGTGTATTCCAGTGATAAGATACAGCTGGAAGAAATTCTGGCAATCTATTTTTGACTCCCAGGAATCCCACTGAATGGTTTAATCAGTAAACCCCATCACGGCCAAACATGTAGGCCACAGTTCAAAGGTGCAATTTACGGAAAATAGGTCTATACTGCTGAGGCAGTATTATAAAACCAGTTCTCGCTGATGTCAGGTCACATGACGTGTCTGTTCTTTGAAGGAAGCCTCTCTCCGACCCAGCTATATCTACTTGAATTTTCTAATTACATAACGACTATTAGTTTCATTCGTCTAGCTACGGTGGCTGAACGACAAGTGATTCAATATTTGCCTACTCTGTGTTTTTAGGTTGTAATAATATGTAACCTTATATTATGATGTCCTTAACTGATACGCTGATTGTGTTTACACTACAATTACTGACCCATAATGGACAATTTTCATTGTTGTTAGTTGTAAAAATGTATATATTATTATTGTCCCATTCACTTCTCTTGACCTGCACTGTTGGAGCTCGAAGCTTAAGAATTTCACTGTACCCTGCAATTACATCTGCGACCCTGTGCATGTAACTAATAAACTCTAGAGCAATGTTGAGAAGTCCAATCAAGAGCATTGAGCAACAGTCAATAGCTGTTGATAGTGTGATCAGGATAAATACTTAGACACTGGTTTACATAACTACATGAGATCAGGGTGTACCTGCCTGAGGGACAAACTCTTAAGTCCTAACAAAATATTTGATTATAGCTAACCTTTGGCTAGGCCTCTCAGGAACTAAAAACAGCACATTGGGCAACATAGGGGGTGTCCTCTCCATTAAGCCTAGTCTTGGAGTAAAACAGCAAGCTTTCTAGTCTAGCACAAGTGCTTTTTAGGCTAGCACAAGTGCTTTTTAGGCTAGCACAAGTGCTTTTTAGGCTAGCACAAGTGCTTTTTAGGCTAGCACAAGTGCTTTTTAGGCTAGCACAAGTGCTTTTTAGGCTAGCACAAGCTTTAATCTGTGTCTGGTAACCTGCCCCTATATGAGCCAAACGGATTTACCAGTCATAGACCATCATCAGACGAATGTTTACCTGTCGTAGATGAGTCCGTCAATTCCCTGTTCCCGTAGCTTGGTCCTGTTGTCGTGGTCGTTGTTGAGGTCTCCCCAGCAGAACACTACCAGGCCTTTAGACTGGGCCTCTCGGATGTGCTCCAGATTCTGAAGGAGCTCCTCAGTGTGGGCACTAATACCCTACAGACACAATCAGAGTTGACTGATCCCCTACATTAGCACAGACACATACATCCATCCATCCCAGTTCCACCACTCACCAGGAGGTTTTCGCTCTGTGCGAAGCTCATGGCGATCTGTGTGGTGCGACAGCGGATGTCCATGAGCTCCGGGTAGATCTCAGAGATGCCCTGGGTCAGGAACAGGATGGGGTACTTGTTCTGCTTCTGACGAACCCTTGGGGAGAATACAGCATTTATGGTTAACTTTACCACCCCCCCTTACGTATGCATTCATAAAGCCTTCATAACAGCTACATAACACATTTGTCATAGGCAGTCATAAACATACATATTACTACTATGTAAACAAGGCTTCAGCTCGGCAGGTTAACACGGTCTTCAGACTGACTGTTGGATAACTGGTGGGTAAGCGGTTCTTACATAGTGCAGACGTCAGGGTCGAAGCAGGAGAAGACGATGCGTCTCTTGCCAGCTCTCTGCAGCACACAGGTCAGTATGATGTCCAGGAACAGGTTCATGTTGAAGTACGAGGACAGGTTTCCTTCCCACGAACCATCCTGTTGTAAACAATATCACAACCATCCAATGTGATAAGGGTTGTTACTATAGGACCATGATAGGATAGTTAAAAGTACAAAGTGTTCCTAATTGACTTGAACTGCAACCCCTAACCCCAAAAAACAGATGGGTCATGTACGTGCTCATCGGTTCAGCCACTTAGGTAACTTTCTAGCATGGCCACCTCGTGACGTCCCATCTCCAGTATAACTGACTGGCTGTACCTACCTTCATCTGACAAACCCACTTCAGCTCGATGTTGAAGCCCACATTTTCAGGCACTGCTTGGAATATCTGGAACATGACATAGGGAATCAGATATAATAGGACACAGAACCTCAAGGTTGGGATAGGCTAGTTCACAAAGATCACCAAATAACCCCATCATATGGTAACCTCGACAGCAGTGACGCCAACTAGGAGGTTATCTACCTGGGAAAAGGAAGGGAAGGGCTGATGCTCGTCAACCTCTTCCTCTTCATCATCATCTAAGAAAGAAAGTGGGAGTAAACCATGCACTTCACACACAGGCCGATACACAGTTCAGCTGCACTGATGGTTCATGTTCAACTGCTTTAAAACAATGATGCAAGCAGCGGACATGCAGTGCATTTGGAAGGTATTCAGACCCCTTGACCTTTTCCACATTTTGTTATGTTACAGCCTTATCCTAAAATTGATTCAATTGTTTATTTTTCCTCATCAATCTACACACAATGCCCCAAAACAGTTTCTTTAAAACATATTAGCAAATGTATTAAAAAATAAACTGAAATATCACATAGGGTGCATAAGTATTCAGACCCTTTACTCAGTACTTTGTTGAGCACCTCTGGCAGCGATTACAGCCTCAAGTCTTCTTGGGTATGACACTAAAAGCTTGGCACCCCAGTCTGAGGTCCTGAGTGCTCTGGAGCAGGTTTTCATCAAAGATATCTCTGTACTTTGCTCCGTTCATCTTTGCCTCGATCCTGACTAGTCTCCCAGTCCCTGCCGCTGAAAAACATCCCCACAGTATGATGCTGCCACCACCATGCTTTACCGTAGGGTTGGTGCCAGGTTTCCTCCAGACGTGACGCTTGGCATTCAGGCAAGAGTTCAATCTTGGCTCGATCATCCTATTTTTCCAACTTAATTGAGGAAAATAAGAACAATCCAAAATTCATTTTTGATACTGTCGCAAAGCTAACTAAAAAGCAGCATTCCCCAAGAGAGGATGGCTTTCACTTCAGCAGTAATAAATTCATGAACTTCTTCGAGGAAAAGATCATGATTATTAGAAAGCAAATTACGGACTCCTCTTTAAATCTGCGTATTCCTTCAAAGCTCAGTTGTCCTGAGTCTGCACAACTCTGCCAGGACCTAGGATCAAGAGAGACGCTCAAGTGTTTTAGTACTATATCTCTTGACACAATGATGAAAATAATCATGGCCTCTAAACCTTCAAGCTGCATACTGGACCCTATTCCATCTAAACTACTGAAAGAGCTGCTTCCTGTGCTTGGCCCTCCTATGTTGAACATAATAAAACGGCTCTCTATCTACCGGATGTGTACCAAACTTACTAAAAGTGGCAGTAATAAAGCCTCTCTTGAAAAAGCCAAACCTTGACCCAGAAAATATAAAAAACTATCGGCCTATATCGAATCTTCCATTCCTCTCAATTAAAAAAAAAATAAGGCTGTTGCGCAGCAACTCACTGCCTTCCTGAAGACAAACAATGTATACGAAATGCTTCAGTCTGGTTTTAGACCCCATCATTGCACTGAGACTGCACTTGTGAAGGTGGTAAATTACCTTTTAATGGCATCAGACCGAGGCTCTGCATCTGTCCTCGTGCTCCTAGACCTTAGTGCTGCTTTTGATACCATCGATCACTACATTCTTTTGGAGAGATTGGAAACCCAAATTGGTCTACACGGACAAGTTCTGGCCTGGTTTAGATCTTATCTGTCGGAAAGATATCAGTTTGTCTCTGTGAATGGTTTGTCCTCTGACAAATCAACTGTAGATTTCGGTGTTCCTCAAGGTTCCGTTTTAGGACCACTCTTGGGGATGTCATTCGAAAGCATAATGTTAACTTTCACTGCTATGCGGATGACACACAGCTGTACATTTCAATGAAACATGGTGAAGCCCCAAAATTGCCCTCGCTGGAAGCATGTGTTTTAGACATAAGTAAGTGGATGGCTGCAAACGTTCTACTTTTATACTTGGACAAAACAGAGATGCTTGTTCTAGGTCCCAAGAAACAAAGAGATCTTCTGTTGAATCTGACAATCAATCTTAATGGTTGTACAGTCGTCTCAAATAAAACTGTGAAGGACCTCGGCGTTACTCTGGACCCTGATCTCTCTTTTGAAGAACATATCAAGACTGTTTCAAGGACAGCTTTTTTCCATCTACGTAACATTGCAAAAATCAGAAACTTTCTGTCCAAAAATGATGCAGAAAAATTAATCCAAGCTTTTGTCACTTCTAGGTTAGACTACTGCAATGCTCTACTTTCCGGCTACCCGGATAAAGCACTAAATAAACTTCAGTTAGTGCTAAATACGGCTGCTAGAATCCTGACTAGAACCAAAAAATGTATCATATTTCTCCAGTGCTAGCCTCCCTACACTGGCTTCCTGTCAAGGCAAGGGCTGATTTAAAGGTTTTACTGCGAACCTACAAAGCATTACATGGGCTTGCTCCTACCTATCTCTCTGATTTGGTCCTGCCATACATACCTACACGTACGCTACGGTCACAAGACGCAGGCCTCCTAATTGTCCCTCGAATTTCTAAGCAAACAGCTGGAGGCAGGGCTTTCTCCTATAGAGCTCCATTTTTATGGAATGGTCTGCCTACCCATGTGAGAGACGCAAACTCGGTCTCAACCTTTAAGTCTTTACTGAAGACTCATCTCTTCAGTGGGTCATATGATTGAGTGTAGTCTGGCCCAGGAGTGTGAAGGTGAACGGAAAGGCTCTGGAGCAACGAACCGCCCTTGCTGTCTCTGCCTGGCCGGTTCCCCTCTTTCCACTGGGATTCTCTGCCTCTAACCCTATTACAGGGGCTGAGTCACTGGCTTACTGGTGCTCTTTCATCCTGTCCCTAGGAGGGGTGCGTCACTTGAGTGGTTTGAGTCACTGATGTGATCTTCCTGTCTGGGTTGGCACCCCCCCTTGGGTTGTGCCGTGGCGGAGATCTTTGTGGGCTATTCTCGGCCTTGTCTCAGGATGGTAAATTGGTGGTTGAAGATATCCCTCTAGTGGTGTGGGGGCTGTGCTTTGGCAAAGTGGGTGGGGTTATATCCTTCCTGTTTGGCCCTGTCCGGGGTTGCCATCGGATGGGGCCACAGTGTCTCCTGACCCCTCCTGTCTCAGCCTCAAGTATTTATGCTGCAGTAGTTTGTGTCGGGGGGCTAGGGTCAGTTTGTTATACCTGGAGTACTTCTCCTGTCCTATCCGGTGTCCAGTGTGAATTTAAGTATGCTCTCTCTAATTCTCTCTTTCTCTCTCTCGGAGGACCTGAGACCTAGGACCATGCCTCAGGACTACCTGACATGATGACTCCTTGCTGTCCCCAGTCCACCTGTCCGTGCTGCTGCTCCAGTTTCAACTGTTCTGCCTGTGATTATTATTATTTGACCATGCTGGTCATTTATGAACATTTGAACATCTTGGACATGTTCTGTTATAATCTCCACCCGGCACAGCCAGAAGAGGACTGGCCACCCCAAATAGCCTGGTTCCTCTAGGTTTCTTCCTAGCTTTTGGCCTTTCTATGGAGTTTTTCCTAGCCACCGTGCTCCTACACCTGCATTGCTTGCTGTTTGGGGTTTTAGGCTGGGTTTCTGTACAGCACTTTGAGATATCAGCTGATGTACGAAGGTCTATATAAATACATTTGATTTGATTTCATCAGACCAGAGAATCTTGTTTCTCATGGTCAGAGTCCTTTAGATGCCTTTTGGCAAACTCCAAGCGGGCTGTCAGGTGACTTTTACTGAGGAGTGGCTTCCGTCTGGCCACTCTACCATTAAGGCCTGATTAGTGGAGTGCTGCAGAGATGGGAGAACCTTCCAGAAGGACAACCATCTCCATAAAGGAACTCTGGAGCTCTGTCAGAGTAACCATCGGGTTCTTGGTCACCTTCCTGACCAATGCCCTTCTCCCCCGATTGTTCAGTTTGGCCAGGCAGCCAGCTCTAGGAAGTCTTGGTGGTTCTAAACTTCTTATATTAAAGAATGATGGAGGCCACTGTGTTCTTGGTGACCTTTAATGCTGCAGACATTTTTTGGTACCCATCTCCAGATCTGTGCCTCGACACAATCCTGTCTTGGCGCTCCAGGGACAATTAATTCGACCTCATGACTTGGTTTTTGTTCTGACATGCACTGTTAACTGTGGGACATTATACAGTCAGGCATTTGACTTCCAAATCATGTTCAATCAATTGAATTTACCACAGGTGGACTCCAATCAAGTTGTAGAAACATCAAGGATGATCAATGGGAAAAGGATGCACCTGAGATCAATTTCGAGTCTCATAGCAAAGGGTCTGAATACTTATGTGAACAAGGTAAATGTTTTGTATTCTTTTATATATTTGTAAAAAATTCTAAAAACCTGTTTTCACTTTGTCATCATGGGGCATTGTGTGTAGGATTTTGTGGTGGGTATTACAGCCAGCGAAATATAAGAAAATACACTATACCTTTGTGGTCGTTCACCTTCAAGGCAGAAGCATGGCCCAACTGTTCATCAAACACAAAACCAAGTCATCTTTCACATCATATAGGCCTACTCCTAAATAGTGTGGGATAAACCATAGTCTACATGACAAAAAAAATACTTCATATTAACCCTTTTCAAGGACTGGCGTCTGAGTGTATTAACTAGTAAAGGAGAAGCCAGAGGCTAGCTGTAGTTAAAAGCTCTTCTACCTTGAGCTGCTGAAGCTGGTCGTATGTGAGGTCTTTGACAGGAACTTCAAACAGGTCCAGAGAGAGTTTGTCTCCTTTCTGACAGGAGGAGAGGAACATCAAATAAAAAGTAAGGATGCTGTACAGTGTGCACCCGACCACATTTATGTTGTTGTTTACCTTCTTAGTGGAGATGCAGCAGGTGAGATCGTGGTACACGATGGGGATGCAGTCCTTGGAGAGATGGACGTCAAACTCTACATAGGCAGCCCCCTTCAGAAACATACGACACACATGCAGTCAACTCTGATGTAAAACCAGATCAGATACATTTAAGTGTTTTACGTTTTGTAGGAATACTCACATGATTGGCAGCACTTTTAAACGAGGCAATTGTGTTCTCCCTAACTTTGGTATGTCTGAAAAATCAAAATCAGACATTTTTAGTGCAAAACCAAAGATAACCAATGACAAAGGCACCCAAATCACAATTTACAGTATAACACAGATACCAAACCAATTGTGTACGGTCAGACTACTAGTTAATGACTTGCACTCTGACAACTTCTGGCTGAGATTCAGAGGCAAGGTTTTCCCAGTACAGTGACATGACAAGAAACCAGAAAGAACAATGTCTTTGTTGTTGTTCGTTGACCTCCACTTCCTGTTGATGTCTCAGTCTGACTGAGCATGTCCTAAAGTTGCACTGAAACTTTGAAGCCGGACAGAACAGGACAAATGCATTCAAACATTCAATAAACGGAGTACAAAAGGGACGTTGTGTTGTTATTGAGTAGAGTCCTGCTTCAACACACATAGACAATCATTAGGTACATCAACCCCTAATAATTGTGTTGTGTGTTTCTCTCACTTGGCTGCGTGTGTGCTGCCGGCCCCTCTGTGGCCCACGTCCAGGGGGGCACTCCTCTTCCTCCAGTACTTGGTGAAGGACGAGCTCATGTCACACTGCAGTCCCTCGATAGGACGGATCACCAGGTAGTCCACTGGAACAGAAAAATACATGACTTTACATTATTATATATATATATATATATATATATATATATATATATTTTTTTTTAAATGTGAATTGTACTCATTAAATTAACTTTAATCTGACTTGTATTTTTTACCAGGGAAAAATTTTTGCTAACCCTCTGGCCCCAAGTCATCTAATCCTGCATCTACATTCTAGTTCCTGTTTTGACCTATTTCACACCCTGTTTGACAGTTACATGCTAAGCGGAAAGTTGACTGTTTACATAGGGAAAGGGGCTGCAGGAGGAACTGGATGTGCTGACCTACAGTATTCTACAGGGTTGGGGTCATTTGAAAAAAATGTTTACCCCCCCCTCCCTTTTCTCCCCAATTTCATTAGAAGGAGTCAATTGAAATTTAAGTCATCCAATGTAGGAAGGGATTTGAATTAAACCATTTAAAAAGTTTTGAAATAAGAAGCTCCTCCCTTTCAATTTGAGAAATATTTTTTTATTTTTAGTATTGAAATAGAATTTCAGTTTTGGTGAATTAACTGACTAATTCCATTTCTGAAAGACCTGTCAGTCAATAGAGGCTGAATCCGAGTTTTAGACCATCTATTTAACATAGTCACTCTTAGGGAAATATAGAAGTTTTCAAATTTAACCTGTATTTAACTAGGTAAGCCAGTTAAGAACAAATTCTTATTTATAATGACGGCCTAACCCGGCCAAACCCGGACGACGCTGGGCCAACTGTGCACCGCCCTATGGGACTCCCAATCAAGGGCGGATGTGATACAGCCTGGATTCGAACCAGTGACTGTAGTGATGCCTCTTGCACTGAGATACAGTGTCTTAGACCTCTGCGCCACTCGAGAGTATATTCAATAAGTCCTGCTGCATCCGAATCAAGTTTTCTGCAAATATCCCATTGATATTACCTGATTTACAAAGACTTACATGGGTGTCAAGTAACTTAGTAGCTTTTTAAAAAATAAAATATTACAAGACCACTTGTTCCAGGAGGGGTGGGGTTGCTCACCTCGGACTTTGCCCAGGGTCTGTCTGGAGTTGCGTTTCATGATGGGCAGAGTGACCACACCCGTGTCCTTGCCACTCTCCACAAAGAATGAGGAGAGAAGGCAGGCCGTACCCACGGTCCCCGGGTGGGCATCCCCTGGCACCACATGCTCACCCATGTCCTCCTGTTGAGGAGATAGATAGAGAGACAAGGCAAGAAGGGTATTCTCTGCCATCAAAAGGAACATACAGTGCCTTGCGAAAGTATTCGCCCCCCTTGAACTTTGCGACCTTTTGCCACATTTCAGGCTTCAAACATAAAGATATAAAACTGTATCTTTTTGTGAAGAATCAACAACAAGTGGGACACACTCATGAAGTGGAACGACATTTATTGGATATTTCAAACTTTTTTAACAAATCAAAAACTGAAAAATTGGGCGTGCAAAATTATTCAGCCCCTTTACTTTCAGTGCAGCAAACTCTCTCCAGAAGCTCAGTGAGGATTTCTGAATGATCCAATGTTGACCTAAATGACTAATGATGATAAATACAATCCACCTGTGTGTAATCAAGTCTCTGAATAAATGCACCTGCACTGTGATAGTCTCAGAGGTCTGTTAAAAGCGCAGCGAGCATCATGAAGAACAAGGAACACACCAGGCAGGTCCGAGATACTGTTGTGAAGAAGTTTAAAGCCAGATTTGGATACAAAAAGATTTCCCAAGCTTTAAACATCCCAAGGAGCACTGTGCAAGCGATAATATTAAAATGGAAGGAGTATCAGACCACTGCAAATCTACCAAGACCTGGCCGTCCCTCTAAACCTTCAGCTCATACAAGGATAAGACTGATCAGAGATGCAGCCAAGAGGCTCATGATCACTCTGGATGAACTGCAGAGATCTACAGCTGAGGTGGGAAACTCTGTCCATAGGACAACAATCAGTCGTATATTGCACAAATCTGGCCTTTATGGAAGAGTGGCAAGAAGAAAGCCATTTCTTAAAGATATCCATAAAAAGTGCCGTTTAAAGTTTGCCACAAGCCACCTGGGAGACACACCAAACATGTGGAAGAAGGTGCTCTGGTCAGATGAAACCAAAATTGAACTTTTTGGCAACAATGCAAAACGTTATGTTTGGCGTCAAAGCAACACAGCTGAACACACCATCCCCACTGTCAAACATGGTGGTGACAGCATCATGGTTTGGGCCTGCTTTTCTTCAGCAGGGACAGGGAAGATGGTTAAAATTGATGGGAAGATGGATGGAACCAAATACAGGACCATTCTGGAAGAAAACCTGATGGAGTCTGCAAAAGACCTGAGACTGGGATGGAGATTTGTCTTCCAACAAGACAATGATCCAAAACATAAAGCAAAATCTACAATGGAATGGTTCAAAAATAAAACATATCCAGGTGTTAGAATGGCCAAGTCAAAGTCCAGACCTGAATCCAATCGAGAATATGTGGAAAGAACTGAAAACTGCTGTTCACAAATGCTCTCCATCCAACCTCACTGAGCTCGAGCTGTTTTGCAAGGAGGAATGTGAAAAAATGTCAGTCTCTCGATGTGCAAAACTGATAGAGACATACCCCAAGCGACTTACAGCTGTAATCGCAGCAAAAGGTGGCGCTACAAAGTATTAACTTAAGGGGGCTGAATAATTTTGCACGCCCAATTTTTCAGTTTTTGATTTGTTAAAAAAGTTTGAAATATCCAAATGTCGTTCCACTTCATGATTGTGTCCCACTTGTTGTTGATTCTTCAAACAAATACAGTTTTATATCTTTATGTTTGAAGCCTGAAATGTGGCAAAAGGTCGCAAAGTTCAAGGGGGCCGAATACTTTCGCAAGGCACTGTAAATTTCAACATACCAATTAGGATTTGGCTAAAAATACTTGAATCAGTCATAGAGCCCATTGCCTTTTATGGTTGTGAGGTCTGGGGTCCGCTCACCAACCAAGACTTCACAAAATGGGACACCAAATTGAGACTCTGCACGCAGAATTCTGCAAAAATATCCTCTGTGGAACACCAAATAATGCATGCAGAGCAGAATTAGGCCGATACCCACTAATTATCAAAATCCAGAAAAGAGCTGTTAAATTCTATAACCACCTAAAAGGAAGCGATTCCCAAACCTTCCATAACAAAGCCATCACCTACAGAGAGATGAACCTAGAGAAGAGTCCCCTAAGCAAGCTGGTCCTGGGGCTCTGTTCGCAAACACAAACACACCCTACAGAGCTCCAGGACAGCAGCACAATTAGACCCAACCAAATCATGAGAAAACAAAAAGATAATTATTTCCAATGTGTCAAGTAATTAACAAAAAAACAGAGCAAACTAGAATGCTATTTGGCCCTAAACAGAGAGTACACAGCGGCAGAATACCTGACCACTGTGACTGACCCAAAATTAAAGAAAGCTTTGACTATGTACAGACTTAGTGAGCACAGCCTTGCTATTGAGAAAGGCCGCCATAGGCAGACATGGCTCTCAAGAGAAGACAGGCTATGTGCTCACTGCCCACAAAATGAGGTGGAAACTGAGCTGCACTTCCTAACCTCCTGCCCAATGTATGACCATATTAGAGAGACATATTTCCCTCAGATTACACAGATCCACAAAGAATTTGAAAACAAATCCAATTTTGAAAAACTCCCATATCTACTGGGTGAAATTCCACAGTGTGCCATCACAGCAGCAAGATTTGTGACCTGTTGCCACGAGAAAAGGGCAACCAGTGAAGAACAAACACCATTGTAAATACAACCCATATTTATGCTTATTTATTTTATCTTGTGTCCATTAACCATTTGTACATTGTTAAAACACTGTATATATATATACATTATATATAATGACATTTGTAATGTCTTTATTGTTTTGAAACTTCTGTATGTGTAATGTTTACTGTTAATTTGTATTGTTTATTTCACTTTATATATTATCTACCTCACTTGCTTTGGCAATGTTAACACATGTTTCCCATGCCAATAAAGCCCATGAATAGAATAGATAGATAAATAGATAGATAGATAGGATATATGGCACTAAAATATACATACATACATACAGTCTGATACCGACTTTCTGCTAAAACACTGGTTTGGGAGTATAGTTACAACACGAAAAACAGTTGTTTCTGTAGAGTTGACAATAGTCATCCTGCTGTGAACTGTACCTCAAAGAAGTCAAAGGTGAGTTCCAGGTTGTCAGGGTCCATGGAGTGGATGATGTACTCTGTCCACTGTGAGGCCTCCAGGGCATAACCACACTCAGGCTGGGAGTGGCGGGACTTGTACCCATCTCCACTGATCATACTGGTCTCCAGCGTGGTGGTCATCTTGTGCCACGCCACAGCGCTCTGCTCCTGCTCTTCATCATCCTCCTCCTCCTCTACACCTTCCAGCGTCAGCTTAATCCTGGGGTAAGGGGGGAAAGGTCACAGGTCAACAGTGGTCAAATTGGGAAAGGTGTGAGACCTTACAAGCCTGACTCTAGTAAGTCATGAATTTGAACAGGTGGACTAGTGTTCTCATCACTACCTTTACAGGAGTTGTCTGCATATTTCATGAATAAAGAGGATTTATTTTAGTGCCATATTTGGTTTGATTCCATAATTTTGGGGGGGTTAATTTCTATCTGCATTTGAGGAAATTCTGCCCCTTCTGATCCAAGCCACAGTCTCTTAGATAAGCACTCAGTCAGCAAACAGTGTTGAATAAGAGCCGCGTGTCTCTCGGCCTCACCTGAAGCGAGACTTCTTATATTTCTTCTTGGTGATGGATACAGGAGACGTCTTTGAGTAGTGCAGACGCAAACGGATCTCTGTCTGGCACGTCAGCCACCCAGAGTCCACACACTCTAAGCCATCTGCAGAAAGGAGTCGCAGAGAAACATGTGGTGAGTTTCTCACAAAATGGCTCCTGGCACAAAATGGCTCCTGCTGGATCACCCAGGTGAGTAACAGTACTTGGTGGTGGATGAGGTTAGCTATCCGCAAACAATGCAAAGCACTTTGACAAAATTTCTATGGAAATAAAAGCCATTGTTTAAACATATTGTGTAGGGTTTGAAAACAGTCAAATTCACATGTTTTACCAGATAACTGTAACCTCAAATCTTAGCAGTCTCTAATGGGGACGTGCTTTACATGTAACCCGTGAAGAGTTCAGTTCAACCAGAGGTTTGAGTCATTCCTCAGGTACTTAGTAGCAGTTTGATGTTTATTCTCATGAATCTTGCCTTGTAGGCAGAACTGAGCAATTTCCAAAGTCAAAATTGGCTATATAGTAACAATTCTTGAAAACAGAAATGTGATTTTTGGTCTTAATTTAAGGTAATGGTTAGGCATAAGGTTAGCAGTGTGGTTAAGGTAAGGATTAAGGTTAGGTCAACCTATCAGGTAAGAGTGTTGGGCCAGTAACCGGAATTTGACAAACTGACTTGTTAGAAAGGTGGCATCCTATGACGGTGCAACGTTGAAAGTCACAGTTCTTCAGTACCGGCCATTCTACTGCCAATGTTTGTCTATGGAGATTGCTGTGTGCTCGATTTTATTTACCTGTCAGTAAAGGGTGTGGCTGAACTAGCCAAATCCACTCATTTGAATGGGTGTCAAAGATAATTTCCCAAAATTGATTATACCAAGATGTGATACATTTAGTTGGACTTACTGTGGAATCCAAATTGGCCATTGTCAATATCAAGGTGTGATTCTGCAAGAAAATAAACAGGCATGAGGTCTATAGAAAAAAAACATATCAACTTCCATACTTCTAAAAGCAACATAAAATAGTGATAATAATTATATAGATTTGATGTTTTAAACCTTGACAGGCTGTAGGATTGAGGGTGAAACTACAGTATATTAGATTTGTTCCCATCAAGCTGATTTTGAACGAGCTTTGTCTTAGTTCTGAAACAATGGTGTTTGAGTGGCCTCAAATCAAATGTTTTGTCACGTGCCAAACACAAATACAGTGAAATGCTTAATTATAGTTAAGAAAATATTTACTAAATAAACTCTAAACAAGAAAATAAAATCAAAAGTAACAATAAAATACCAATAACAAGGTTATATACAGGGGGTACCAGTACCCAGTCAATGCGCTGGGGTACAGGATAGTCAAATTAATTTATACATGTAGGTTGGGTTAAAGTGTGCATAGATAATAAACAGTGAGTAGTGGGGTGGGGGTGGGGGGCAGTGTAAATAGTCCGGGTGGCCATTTGATTAAATTGTTCAGCAATCTAATGGCTGCTGAATCCCCTTGCCTCAGCTAAGCATAGAAACATTTCCCAAACCAAGCCGGGCATCGTTCTGGTTTATATACCTGTGGGGCTCATCAGGCGTGGCTGCTGGTGGGTCTCCCACTTAGTGACTATCACCTGACAGGGACCACCTGCACTCTGCAATGCCAATGTTTAGTACAGCATTAAGACAGATATCGTCAACGGTCACTTTGGTTACCAATCAGCAAGCCAGTCAGCAACCATTGGTTGATATCTGCAAAGGGGTTCTATTAGTTGACAGGAGGCATAACTTTGGCATCATCTCTTCTACTACACTAACATATTTTGCTATCTCCTCTGAAAGATTTTGAATACTTACTTTAAAACATTTTAGAATTATCATTTTTTCTCCGGTCCAACAAAATTGGTCTGCTACAATATTTAAGCAATAAGGCATGAAAACCTGGAGATGATTGTGTGAATAACTCCTGACTAAGGGTTGTTCGAAGGCCCAACATGGAACGTAGGGCTGGGAAACAGCCCATAGGAGGTAGACATTCACGATTTTTCTTATTTTAATGAGTACATTTGTTTTATTTCATCCTTCCACCAGACAATATAGTCCAAATATAGCCAAACGAGCTGGTCGTCCATTCCAAACTTTTTAAGCAAAAAAGGTTGCCATGCAGGCTAGTTACTTCTCCTAGCCAACTAAAGCTAACACACAATCACACCAAGCAGCTGAAATGACAAACTATGTGCATTTTCATTTGTTTTCCCTTTGACATTTATTTTGATATATCCGTTATAATGTTCCAAAATGAATTTGGCTGGCTCAGAGAAGCTGTCAGTCTCATCACATTCATTCTCTCTACGGCGCAGTGTAAAAACCTGCAAAGTTGTTGCACAGATCAGAAGCAGGCAGAAAGGTTTAGACAAACCAAATGCTAGCCTAGTGGCTTGGGGAAATAATGTCTAGTCACTTTTTTACATCGAAGATTAAGTTTATAAATTGCCTGGCTGTGATGTGGGGCAGTGGATCATTCTAATGAAACTATAACAGGCATTACCCAGGGACTGTGGTGAATAACTCCCTGCTATCAACCAATCAGCATCCAGGATCCAAACAACTTGTTTTATAATTGGTATTAAAAACAGGTTAAATCACAAAAAGAATTGAATGTGGTCCTGGTTTTAGGTTTCTGGCCATTGTGACATAGTGAAATGTGTTGTCATTACAGCTGGCCTATCTGAATGTGTGTGCTGAGCAACACCCCAAGAGTCAACAAATTATGCTCTCTGACAAGTTAGTAATGCTGCTAGTCCACTGACAGTAGTTCAGACCAGGAAGGGACAGCACAGTTCAAATGAGTTGTTTTTCCTCGTTTCCACATCGCATCACGGGTGTGATAGTGTTACTTCATATGCTACTGTCTGTAGGACACAACAGCCAGACACGCTCTCTCTAGCTGTCCCTCTCTGAAAGAGGAAGAGCTTAAAAAAGGGTGTAATTTGAGCCTCCAAGCTGGCCATATAGAGAACATTACTGAGAACTGACATTAATAATTGGAATGGTAAAGAACATACTGTGCTTGTGTGTGTGTATGTTCCAACTTCCAAGTCTAGCGTAGCATTAAATAACATGGAAGAGGCTCACATCACGTGCACAGATCAGAGCTCAGCTATGGCCAGCTGGCAGAGCTCCAGGCATGCTCTCCTCTCTAAGAGTTATGTAGCAACTGCACAGAGGACAGCTAGAGGGGATCAACACAGATGTGGGGAAAGTGAGCTAAATAACCCATTAATGATCTTAGATCTGCTATAGCGTAGCTAATCTAATGCTTTCTAGTGTTCACTCAAAACAGACTTACTCATATGACTAACTCGGTCACACTTGGATTACAGTGGCTCCATAGAAGACGAACTGTGTGTGAATTAAAACATCCTCTAAACAGTTTAGTATGAAGTACATTACATTTAAATGCCATTCAATTTCCTAAAAGAGATTAGCTGTGAAAATATCAGCAGCCTCCAGAACTGAAGTGAGGATATAAAAATGTTGATCACGCTGTATGCAGGCTATTCATCACCATCATCAAAAGGAAGGATTAAGAGCACAACACAACAACTCCTAGTCTGGCTCTAACCTGCTGTTAAGACAATACTGTCAATCCTTTGTCAACTGTCACTCAACAGCCAACATGAGATCACCACTAAAGCAACTACTTACGTAACTGGATTATGGTACAATCATTTTTAAAAGACCAACTACAATGTATTTTGTTTAATATTACATCATGCTGACTGCACATAAAATGAACTCACCTTTGACTCCAGGAAGTGGCCTTTGAAATAGCGATAGGTTGACACAGCACCTCTGGGCACACTGATGATCCTCTTCCACAATGTGCTGGGGAAGGAACATAATATGTGTAATCACTTAAACACCCTGTAGCTACAAACATCAACACAGAAATCATTCAGACCATATTCCAAGAGAAAGGTGATATGTACCCATCGTGTTCAGCAGGTTGTAGGGTCACAGCTCTCTGATAGCACCAGGCTCCTAAAGCTTCACAGCTACCAACCACGGCTATCACCTCACCTAGTCATACACCATTTTATTACGTTCCATTAATGTGCCACACACACACACTCACCTTGCACACATTTTCACAAACACCCCCCCACCCCTTATTAGGTTCAAAAGATCAATGACTTTTTAGCCAAACTCTCATGGACAGGCTTGTAATCGAGTATCTGTCCATATTACGCACGATTTTAGATATAGGTTAACTGAGATTAGCTAAAAGATGACATTCCTGATTGACTGTCTGGATAGTTTTTCTGTTTAAAGTTGTCTTGAATTGAATAGTCTTCTTGTTTCAGATTAGTCTGTTGCCCTGCAGTAGGGGTTGGTCTTACCTGGGGATGTGTCTCCCCTAACTGCCAAAGTCACTTGAGTTGTCTCCATAGTTGACACAGGCACAAACAAGGTCAATTGGAGGTGAAATCAAGCTGGAAAACCAGGAACTTAATGGTAAAACAGGCATGGATTTAGGCATAGATTTAGTGGATCAACAAACGTCCAACAAAGCTGTGCTGGGTACTAGCTAGCCATATATATATATATATATGACTAAAAATATAAGTTAATTGTCATCTCTTCTTTAGATGACATAACATTGTCAAACAATGGAGTTAAATTCTTACTAGTTAGGTATTCAGGGAACACATTTTACAATTGGAGAACAATTATAATTGTTATGTTGAAAATCAGCTCTTTGCTAGGAACTAACTCTCTTTAAGACAACATGAATATCTACATACCTTGCTTTTTTGTTATTTGCCAGGGGTAGACAGCTAACATTAACGTTATAGGATTGATTCAAGAGAAGCCGTGCTGGCTATTCCATGCTGAAGTATCAGACTGGAATGAACACCGTTCGGTCCAGCTGCGTTGTGCTGTATAAGAAAAAAAATTACCATATCAACACAATCACTTGGGCACTTTCAACAAGCTAACTATCGTTACCAGGATAACATATATAAAACTAGTATTAGATCGTTATCATGTTTGAGGTAGCTAACGTTATTGTATTTTGCACACTGCGTATGATGTAGTTAAATTCAGACCGCCTAATTCCGGAATTCAGGATTTGTCAACTAAACTGACGCGTTAGCCATGCTAACCGGATAACCAGCGGTTTACAGTAAGTACGCTAGCTTGCAAGCTAGCTGCGCCCTTTACGCCAATGCGGGCAGACACAACCAGTAAACTAACGTTGGCTAGCTAACGTAGCCACAAAAGCGTTTTTACTTTCTCTCGCTACAAAACGTAACCATTGTAACTAAACAATATCGTCGCATAAAGCACAGATGGTATCCATTTACATTTCTCCATCAGCGGCCAGATCTTGTTCGATGTGGTGTATTTGGCATAGTTATTAACAACGTCTGTGATGCCGACTAGTCTTGTTTTCACCGGTGTGAAATGAACAACATTAAGGATCAGAAACAATCGTGAACTCAACGTTTAACCTTCAAAATAAAAGTCCCGCATTAAAACTGATGCAACCGGATTCAAATAGTGTAATCACCATGCCATAATTGGAATTGATAATGCTAAACAAAAATCAGTACCAGAGTTTCTCCTGAGTAGAAGAGTCCCCACTTTAATGCAACACAATGTTCAGAAAATTGTTGACAGTGTCATATGTAGGCCTATGTTCAATACGCATATCAGATAATCTGGCAGATTGTTTTTAAGGGCCACAATAAGGGCAGCGACAACCCTGAGTGTGTAAACATTGTGGATTTGGATACTAGAGGTGCTCCAGTTGAATGAACCTCACATTTACTGAGACATATAGCCTACTGCACAGAAAATTGTGTACAGTGCATGTTCTACAAGCATATCAGAGTCAAATCGGACAGATTTCCCAGTCAAAGTTTTGCAATAAGAGTAGGCTGATACCCCATTTCATGAACCCAAGATTCACAGGTAATCCTACAGTGCATCTACTGCTGCGCCACTTGGGAGACAAATGTCATATTATGTCTATATACTGTACAGTGTTGTAATGATGTGCAAATAGTTCAATATAAATATAGGTTGTATTTACAATGGTGTTTGTTCTTCACTGGTTGCCCTTTTCTTGTGGCAACAGGTCACAAATATTAATGCTGTGATTGCACACTGTGGAATTACACCCAACAGATATGAGAGTTTAACAAAATTAGATTTTTTTTCGAATTCTTTGTGGGTCTGTGTAATCTGAGGGAGATATGTGTCTCTAATATGGTCATACATTTGGCAGGAGGTTAGGAAGTTAAACTCATGTTGTGGGCAGTGTACACATAGCCTGAAATATCCGACTTTCGAACTAGGAACTCGGAAAAACGAGGTCAAATCATGACGTCAGTGATCTTAAGGTCTGAAAATATATCCGATCACTGACGTCATGATTTGACCTCGTTTTTTCCGAGTTCTCAGTTGTTGTGAAAGCACTACAAGTTTAGCCGATAGTCATGTCAAGACAGCTGGGAACTAGGGAAAAAACGATGTCAAATCATGACGTCAGTGATCTTAGGTCGGAAAGTCGGAGCTCAAGAAAGATGCTCGTTGAGACAAGATCGTAAATGGATATCACGAAATTCGGGAGTTAATCAATAAATATATATATATATGTATATATATATATATATATATATATATATGGAATTCCAAGACGGGAACGAGTATCTTTCTTGATTTTTTCCAAGTTGGATGACCGTTCAAAATACTTTTCCCAGTCGGAGATTTCCGAGTTCAGACTTCCCATTTGTTTTGAATGCGGCATACACCTCTCCAAGTCCTCACAGCTCCCCTTGCGCTGTGAATCACGTGGGTCGCGTCAGCGAGGCTAAATCTCCACCAAGGATAAACCCGTTAACCCCCGTGACTCACAGCCAAAATTCAACTCCTGTTGATATGCTTGCTTTGCTTCAGTTCCCATTTGATTTCAGCTATCACTCTCAAATGCAAGATAAGGAAATTATAAATAAATATTAAATTAAGACATTGCTTAACAGGACACTCAATATTTTACTTTATGACTATCAGCAGCTCTGAAACATCAATGTCCCACTACAGCTATAAGGCAGTTAACAGTCAGTAGACTATTTACAGTCCCACCAGTGAATGTGTGCCTGTCTCTGCCTGAAGGAGAGTGAGATCAGGTGCTTTTAGGCCATGCTCAAGTGTCCGTTCCTCAGATTGGACTATTACAGGATCACTGAGAAAAACAAGCTTCTCATGTTCCCTAAATTGTGCAGTATTGCTAGTATTGCTTTAACACTTGCCCCCAAATCCCCCCTTCCCCAAAACACGTGTAAATATTGGACTATACATTTAAACTAACACCTCCTGTACTGGGCTACCTGTTATTGTGTTTGTCCATTTACATTCTAAGTGAGTAAATGACTGTAAAGTATTAATCCCTATGTCATGACAAAAAAATGATGTACCAGTCAAATAAGTTTCTATAACGCTTGCTTAAGGAAAAGACCAGCATGTTTTTCTGAAGTACAGCCTAATGATATTAGGGAAACCCGTCTTGACTCAGCCTAGAGTGCAGAGCATTCGTGTTTCTGTCCTTGTATTGCTGGAATACAGAACAGCTATTTATAGTTCAAAGGCAATATATGTACAGGCTACGGATATGTATACTGTGTAGATCAGCACACCTTCTAACCATCCATCAATTGCCTATATTTCTGACCTCATAAGGCCCCTGTTTGAGGTTGAGCCAGGATCCTGGCTTCTGTTCATGAGGTTGAACCAGGATCCTGGTTTACAGAATATGGCTACAGACAATGACCTTACAGTGACATTAGCCCTGACCCTCTTTCGCAAGAGAATCGACCGAGAGACAGACTGAATCTAAATACCAAAGTGGATGACAGGCATCATGTGTCCTAGGCTACTAGGGTTCCCACTTACACAACCATGACTGACCATGTGTGTGTGGGGTTAGGGAGTAATAGAGAGTGTAACCATAACCATTAACCTGTTTTGAATTATTGTCAAGAAGCACATTATCCAAGATAAGTTTCCCATGGTGGCAACCACACATTATTTTGCTGTAGCAGTTTGTGTTGTCATGACAACATGTTCATTCACCAGACCAGGCCAGAGAAGTAGTGATTGCATAAAGATTTTCTGTGACTTTAGCCCCCTCCAATGTTCCCAAAGGGTATTGCATATTGCATAAAGCAGGAGGTATCCCTCCTTTCTGCCGAGAGGAGAAAAGAGGAGAGAAGCAGATTTAAAAGACAGTTTCTTAGCCTATTAATAATTCCCCACCCAACACACTGAAACACTTTTTCAAACACCCTTCAAACACCGATAAACTTAAAGCGCGGTCATGTACCAGGTACTTTATATTCATAGATTTAGAATCTTATATCTGTCTCTCACTTTATGACGTTGAGTCTGAGGGGGAAATCAATTCTGAAAGCTGCAGCACAGTGGAAGTGTATGATGAATGTTGAGCCATAGAAAACCACTGTGATATTTATTTGGACCAGGATATTATTACATTCTTATGTGGACTGTGTTCTAGTGGGAGTCTAGTGGGACACCAGTGAGCCATGGTACGGTCCTGGGGAAAGAGAGGCAGATTTATTTTCCGTGAACCTGCTGTGCCTGTGGCATTATGTTGAAAATCATTTCTGCTGCAACTACAATTGTTGCTTGTTTGTGTTATGAGTAAAGAATACGCTGAAGACTTCCTGGAGAGAGAAGAAATAGAAAGGGGAGAGATTGTGTCTTCACAGCAAGGTCTTGCTACACAACACTGATCGATGTCTGGCAGTGGCTGCTACTGCAGGGGGTGAGAGAGAGAAAGAAAGAGAAAACAATGATGGGAGAAACTGCAGCATTCTAAATATTTAACCCTCCCAGAACGAGTGTTTCTCTCGTCTCCTCAACGTTATTGCGTTTCTCTCCTCCACTCTCAGAGATAACTCACTGCCACAGACTCAAACATTAAAACACTACTGATGCTGATGTGATGAAGAGTGCTTGTATTTATAAGTACACAGCAATAAGCCTAAGAACACTTCAAATCCAGTTTGAGTCTCATGCAAACTTCTGGGGAAGTTTGAGTATCAAGTATTCCTGGGGAATGTACGTATATGCACTTAGCAATGTATGACGAGATGTGTTGGCTATAGAGTAATGCTGTTGTATAATAGGGTAGTTTGTAGCCCAGACTAAATTAGCAGTGCTGAGGTTCTTAATGACCACTCTATTTTAGGGCTCCCCTCAAAGGTAATCATTACCATTAACTATCATAACGAATGACACACTGTATGGATTATGATTGATATGCATTCATAACAGCATATTATGGTTGGCTAATATGCATTCCCATTCAAATAGCATATTATGGCCAGGCTAATATGTATTCCCAATCAAATAGCATATTATGTCCAGGTTAATATGTATTCCCAATCAAATAGCATATTATGTCCAGGTTAATATGCATTCCCATTTGTAATAGTAGGTCTTCATCATCGGTGTCATATTTAAAAGTCATTAGAAACATTATTTTTAACAGAGAACATTAGCTAATCATTTGCTTCTCTGTGGATTTTGAATCAGCCTGAAATAATTTGTAATTTCATGTGCTGTTCTGATTTATTTCTGGGATGAGCTGGTTTATGTAAGGAAGGAACAAATCCTAGAACATCTCCAAAATTGCTTGTTCCTGATTTAAGGCCAAATTGAATATTGAATGTGGTCTATTAAAAACTTGACGAGAGCAGCTGTAAATGTAACAGTTAAGAATCAACTTGAATGAGTTTCCTTTAAACTGACACAAACATGTTGATAATAAGGTTTGCTAACTAGTCATTTCTTTAGGCATATTCTGTGAGTGGGTCTCTACAATCCCAGGTAAACACCAGATAAAATAGAACTGTAAAATTAAGTAATCACCACTTTCTGCAGGTTGTCAAGTCAAAGAGAAATCGGAAACACAGTGACCAATTCCTGGGAGGAGAATCTAAGTTGTCATGCATAAAATCAGAATGAAGAAGTTATTTTAAAAATAACGTTCAAACTGTAGATTGAGAAACCTTCCCCTTTAGGGTGTTTGTTAAAGCAGAGTTCTGAGTTTTACTCTACAGCGGCTTATGAAGGAGATCCAGGCCTGCAGGCAGAAAAGTGATGATAGGCAGATCTGGTTCATGATGACATCATAAAAGAGGGCAGCAAAATGAATTACTGCTTGGTCAAGAGAATGGCTTCAATAGCAATGTGAATGTATACAGGTTTTCTTAACCAATTGAAAGGATTGTTGAACACATCAGTGCATTGCTGTGAAGAGGTCTCCTGTGGTTCTAAACTTTTAGGGATATTTGGCTGTCCTTATAGGAGAACCCTTTATTGAACCCTTTTTGGTTAGAGTTAGAACCCTTTGTGGGTTCCAGTTAGAAACAAAGGAGATGATTGTGAACGTCAGGAACTTCAGGAAACACCATAGGGTGCACCCCTCTATCTACATCGACGGGACCACAGTGGAGAAGGTGGAAAGCTTCAAGTTCCTTGGCGTATACATCACTGACAAACTGAAATGGACCACCCACACAGACAGTGTGGTGAAGAAGTCGCAACAGATTATTTTCAACCTCAGGAGGTTAAAGACATTTGGCTTGTCACCTAAAACCCTCAGAAGCTTTTACAGATGTTAAACAGCCATCACTTGCACATTAGAGGCTGCTCCCTATAGGCATAGACTAGAAATCACTGGCCACTTTAAGGAATGGAACACTTGTCACTTTAATAATGTTTACATATCTGGCATTACTCATCTAATATGTATACACTGTTTTCTGTACTTCTACGGTATCTTAGGCTATTCCCCTCGTGCATACGTGTATATAGTCTTAATTCAGTCCTACTTAGAGAACATTTAGAATGAAATAAATAAGGGGAGGAGGTGAAGAAAGAGGGTAGGATGGATGAAGATGGAAAGAGGAAGAGAGGTAGTAGAGGAGGGAGAAGAATGAAAGAATGACAGTCATTACTATTCTACACACACACGCGCGCACGCCGCACGCACACACACACACCCCATCCAACTGTGACGGTAGATAAAAGGCCAACAAGAACCCCTGCAGCTGCGATAAGTGTACACCACTACTTTAGAGCTTCTCAGTAGATTTTTTGATCAGCGTGGTAATAGTGCCGTGTGATGATTAATTCAGCAATAAGCCCTCTTCTGTTCCTTTGAAAGAAGAACGGAGACAGACAGACAGCGTGACTGATTCCTGCCTCCATCTCCTCCCAGCCCCTGACGGTTCCACTGGACCAAGCGTTTGATCTAACACAACATTTCCACCCTCCAATACCCAAAACCTCAACAAGACATAACAGGGAGGATTGGTAGATAAAGAGATAACAACCCTCGAAAGTGATTAACTTCTCCTGTCTGACTGAGAGATCACGCAGCCACTGTTTTTCTAGGCTCCAGTTATGTACAGTGGGTTCGGAAAGTTCAGACCACTTGACTTTTTACACATTTTGTTATATTACAGCTTATTCTAAAATGGATTAAATTATTTTTCCCCTCATCAATCTACACTTGTCATGTACAGTTGAAGTCGGAAGTTTACATACACTTAGGTTGGAGTCATTAAAACTCGTTTTTCAACCACTCCACAAATATCTTGTTAACAAACTATAGTTCTGGCAAGTCGGTTAGGACATCTACTTTGTGCATGACACAAGTAAATTTTCCAACAATTGTTTACAGACAGATTGTTCACTTATAATTCCCTGTATCACCAGTGGGTCAGAACATACACTAAGTTTACATACACTAAGTTGACTGTGCCGTTAAACAGCTTGGAAAATTCCAGAAAATGATGTCATGGCTTTAGAAGCTTTGATAGGCTAATTGACGTCATTCGAGTCAATTGGAGGTGTACCTGTGGGTGTGTTTCAAGGCCTACCTTCAAACTCAGTTCCTCTTTGCTTGACATCATGGGAAAATCAAAAGAAATCAACCAAGACCACAGAAAAAACATTGTAGACCTCCACAAGTCTGGTTCATACTTGGGAGCAATTTCCAAACACCTGAAGGTCCCACGTCCATCTGTACAAACAATAGTACGCAAGTATAAACACCATGGGACCACGCAGCCGTCATACCACTCAGGAAGGAAATGTGTTCTGTCTCCTGGAGATGAAAGTATTTTGGTGCGAAAAGTGCAAATCAATCCCAGAACAACAGCAAAGGACCTTGTGAAGATCCTGGAGGAAACAGGTACAAAAGTATCTACGTCCACAGTAAAAACGAGTCATATATCGACATAACCTGAAAGGTCACTCAGCAAGAAGAAGCCACTGCTCCAAAACCGCCATAAAAAAGCCAGACTATGGTTTGCAACTGCACATGGGGACAAAGATCGTACTTTTTGGAGAAAAGTCTTCTGGTCTGATGAAACAAAAATAGAACTGTTTGGCCATAATGACCATCGTTATGTTTTGAGGAAAAAGGGGGAGGCTTGCAAACCGAAGAACACCATCCCAACCGTGAAGCACGGGAGTGGCAGCATCATGTTGTGGGGGTGCTTTGCTGCAGGAGGGACTGGTGCACTTCACAAAATAGATGGCATCATGAGAAGGGAAAATTCTGTGGATATATTGAAGCAACATCTCAAGACATCAGTCAGGGAGTTAAAGCTTGGTCACAAATGGGTCTTCCAAATGGACAATGACCCCAAGCATACTTCCAAAGTTGTGGCAAAATGGCTTAAGGACAACAAAGTCAAGGTATTGGAGTGGCCATCACAATGCCCTGACCTCAATCCTATAGCAAAATTGTGGGCAGAACTGAAAAAGCGTGTGCGAGCAAGGAGGCCTACAAACCTGACTCAGTTACACCAGCTCTGTCAGGAGGAATGGGCCAAAATGCACCCAACTTATTGTGGGAAGCTTGTGGAAGGCTACCTGAAATGTTTGACCTAAGTTAAACAGTTTTAAAGGCAATGCTACCAAATACTAAGTAAGTGTATGTAAACTTCTGACCCACTGGGAATGTGATGAAAGAAATAAAAGCTGAAAAAAATAATTCTCTCTACTATTATTCTGACATTTCTCATTCTTAAAATGAAGTGGTGATCCTAACTGAACTAAGACAGGAGATTTTTACTAGGATTAAATGTTAGGAATTGTGAAAAACTGAGTTTAAATGTATTTGGCTAAGGTGTATGTAAACTTCCGACTACAACTGTAAATAAGGAAGTGATTGCATCTAAATAGTGAAGAGTGGTTTACAACATGGTTTACAACATGGTTTGTATCACATTGTTTTCACTGAATTACATTATAATGAATTAAATTGGTTATAATTGAATAAACTAATAGTTTGATTCAAATAGAAATGTATAATTGTAACATCACTTTCTCTCGGTTTTACTTTTAGCTTGCTTGGACAGTTTCCCCACCTCCTTTTCCTCTACAGCTTAGACTACAGGGAGCACAGAACCTGCAGGTTGTCCTACGGGAAAATCTCTGAAGCATGAGGAAGGGTTCCTGCAGGTTGTCCTATGGGAAAATCTCTGAAGCATGAGGAAGGGATCCTGCAGGTTGTCCTACAGGAAAATGGCACTGAAAATCTTGTGGCATAACCTGCAGGAATCTTATCTACAGGATTTTTCTGTAGGACAATTCCTGCATGTAGTCCTGCAGGATTTATTTGAGGACTATCTGCAGGATTCCTGCATGAATGTTTTCTTGAAGGACAACCTGCAGGATTCCTACTGGATCCTGCAGGAGTTGTCCTACAGGAAAGTGGCCCCGAAAATCCTGTGGGATATCCGACAGGACTACTTATTCCTGCATGATATACTGTATATTCTGCAGGACTCCAGGACACAATGCTTAGCATATTTCTATATTTTCACTGTCTGTAATATACTTGTTCTCCAGTGGTCTGGGTGTGTGTTGATGGTCACTAGACTTGATGCTGTATGTTATGGATTCAACTCATATCTGATGATAGTGATTGACGCCAGACTGGAGGTACAAGGACCAAGGACACTGATTAATTATTGCATTTTTACTAAACACTGTGTGATTCTACAGCAGTTGACAAAGATGTTTTGACTTCGTACAAGCCTCTCAGCTGGTGTTTACAGAACATTTGGTGCTGTGTAATTAGGATATAAGGCCTTCTCAAAGAAGGCCAGATCAGATATTTTCTCTGCTTCAGTGCTGGAGGTGTCTCCCTGTTGCAATTAAACTAAAAGTATTTTCATTGATGTTATCAACAACTGCGCTCCTTTTTGTTCACCAGGAAATTCCCATTACAACCTTGTCATTACTGAGTGGGACATCACCAAGAAACACCACCACACCTGCTCACTATAACCTAAGACTGCCCTTAGGTTATTCCCACGCGGACATCTAATTTGCATAATAAACCATTCCTCATCAAAATCTGTCTGTTTAAGCTCGAGAGAGGCCTGTTTGTTTTGCATGGGCTGCGTCTCAATCCAACGCATCCGTCCAACTCATGCCAAACCATCTCAATTGGATTGAGATAGGATGATTGTGGTGGCCAGGTCATCTAATGCAGCACTCCATCTGATGCAGCACTTCTTGGTCAAATAGCCCTTACACAGCCTAGAGGTGTATTGAGTAATTGTAGTGCTGAAAAACAAATCATAGTCCCACTAAGCGCAAACCAGATGGGATGGCGTATCGCTGCAGAATGCTGTGGTAGCCATGCTGGTTAAGTGTGCCTTGAATCCTAAATAAATCACTGACAGTGTCACCAGCAAAGCACCTCCACACCATCACACTTCCTCCTTCATGCGTAACGGTAGGAACCACAAATGCAGAGATCATCAATTCACCTACTCTGCGTCTCACAAAAACACAGCGGTTGGAACCAAAAATCTCAAATTTGGACTCAGACCTAATCAGACCTAAAGACAGATTTCCAACGGTCTATTGTCCATTGCTCATGTTTCTTGGCTCAAGCAAGTCTCTTCTTCTTATTGGTGTCCTTTAGTAGTGGTTTCTTTGCAGCAATTTGAACATGAAGGCCTGATTCACATAGTCTCCTCTGAATAGTTGATGTTGAGATGTGTCTGTTATTTAAACTCTGTTATTTGAACTCTGCTAAGCATTTATTTGGGCTGCAATCTGAGGTGCAGTTATCTCTAATGAACTTATCCTCTGCAGTAGAGGTAACTCTGGGTCTTCCTTTTCTGTGGCGGTCCTCATGAGAGCCGGTTTCATCACAGCACTTGAAGCAACTTTCAAAGTTCTGGAAATGTTCTGGATTGATTGACCTTCATGTCTTATTGTAATGATGGACTGTCATTTCTCTTTGTTTATTTGAGCTGTTCTTGCCAAAATATGGACTTGGTCTTTTCCCAAACACAGCTATCTTCTGTATACCACCCCTACCTTGTCACAGCACAACTGATTTGCTCAAATGCATTAAGAAGGAAAGAAATTCTACAAATTAACTTATAACAAGGCACACGTTAATTGAAATGCATTACAGGTGATTACCTCATAAAGCTGGTTGAGAGAATTCCAAGAAAGTGCAAAGCTGACATCTGTAAGGGTTTTTGTCCTCCTCTTCTGACGAAGAGGAGTAGTATGAAGGATCGGAGGACCAAAATGCAGCGTGTTAGTGTTCATGTTTTTTAATGAATAACGAACACTGAACAAAACAATAAACGTGAAGTAAATCAAACAGAAACAGTCCCGTGTGGCACAGACACTAACACGGAAAATAAACACCCACAACTCAAAAGTAAAACCAGGCTACCTAAGTATGATTCTCAATCAATGATTGACAATGATTGACAGCTGCCTCTGATTGAGAACCATACTAGGCCGAACACAGAAATCCCAAATTATAAAAAAACGAACATAGACAACCCACCCAATTCACGCCCTGACCATACTGAAACAAAGACATAATAAAATAACTAAGGTCAGAACGTGACAACATCAAGGCAAAGGGTGGCTACTTGGAAGAATATATTTTGATTTGTTTTTACACTTTTTTGGTTGCTACATGATTCCATATGTGTTATTTCATAGTTTTGATGTCTTCACTACATTTCTACAATGTGGAAAATTGCAAAAATAAAGAAAAATCCTTCTACAACACAGCATGTTGATATGGTGGTATTGTATAGCTGTTACCACACAGCATGATGATATGGTGGTATTGTATAGCTGTTACCACACAGGATGATGATATGGTGGTATTGTATAGCTGTTACCACACAGCATGATGATATGGTGGTATTGTATAGCTGTTACCACACAGCATGATGATATGGTGGTATTGTATAGCTGTTACCACACAGCATGATGATATGGTGGTATTTTATAGTTGTTACCACACAGCATGATGATATGGTGGTATTTTATAGCTGTTACCACACAGCATGATGATATGGTGGTATTGTATAGCTGTTACCACACAGCATGATGATATGGTGGTATTGTATAGCTGTTACCACACAGCATGATGATATGGTGGTATTGTATAGCTGTTACCACACAGCATGATGATATGGTGGTATTGTATAGTTGTTACCACACAGCATAATGATATGGTGGTATTGTATAGCTGTTACCACACAGCATGATGATATGGTGGTATTGTATAGTTGTTACCACACAGCATGATGATATGGTGGTATTGTATAGCTGTTACCACACAGCTTGATGATATGGTGGTATTGTATAGCTGTTACCACACAGCATGATGATATGGTGGTATTGTATAGCTGTTACCACACAGCATGATGATATGGTGGTATTGTATAGCTGTTACCACACAGCATGATGATATGGTGGTATTGTATAGCTGTTACCACACAGCATGATGATATGGTGGTATTGTATAGCTGTTACCACACAGCATGATGATATGGTGGTATTGTATAGCTGTTACCACACAGCATGATGATATGGTGGTATTGTATAGCTGTTACCACACAGCATGTTGATATGGTGGTATTGTATAGCTGTTACAACACAGCATGTTGATATGGTGGTATTGTATAGCTGTTACCACACAGCATGATGATATGGTGGTATTGTATAGCTGTTACCACACAGCATGTTGATATGGTGGTATTGTATAGCTGTTACCACACAGCATGATGATATGGTGGTATTGTATAGTTGTTACCACACAGCATGATGATATGGTGGTATTGTATAGCTGTTACCACACAGCATGATGATATGGTGGTATTGTATAGCTGTTACAACACAGCATGTTGATATGGTGGTATTGTATAGCTGTTACCACACAGCATGATGATATGGTGGTATTGTATAGCTGTTACAACACAGCATGTTGATATGGTGGTATTGTATAGCTGTTACCACACAGCATGTTGATATGGTGGTATTGTATAGCTGTTACCACACAGCATGATGATATGGTGGTATTGTATAGCTGTTACCACACAGCATGATGATATGGTGGTATTGTATAGCTGTTACCACACAGCATGATGATATGGTGGTATTGTATAGCTGTTACCACACAGCATGATGATATGGTGGTATTGTATAGCTGTTACCACACAGCATGATGATATGGTGGTATTTTATAGCTGTTACCACACAGCATGTTGATATGGTGGTATTGTATAGCTGTTACCACACAGCATGATGATATGGTGGTATTGTATAGTTGTTACCACACAGCATGTTGATATGGTGGTATTGTATAGCTGTTACCACACAGCATGATGATATGGTGGTATTGTATAGCTGTTACCACACAGGATGATGATATGGTGGTATTGTATAGCTGTTACCACACAGCATGATGATATGGTGGTATTGTATAGTTGTTACCACACAGCATTTTGATATGGTGGTATTGTATAGTTGTTACCACACAGCATGTTGATATGGTGGTATTGTATAGCTGTTACCACACAGCATGATGATATGGTGGTATTGTATAGCTGTTACCACACAGCATTTTGATATGGTGGTATTGTATAGTTGTTACCACACAGCATGTTGATATGGTGGTATTGTATAGCTGTTACCACACAGCATGATGATATGGTGGTATTGTATAGCTGTTACCACACAGCATGATGATATGGTGGTATTGTACAGCTGTTACCACACAGCATGATGATATGGTGGTATTGTATAGCTGTTACCACACAGCATGATGATATGGTGGTATTGTATAGCTGTTACCACACAGCATGATGATATGGTGGTATTGTATAGCTGTTACCACACAGCATGATGATATGGTGGTATTGTATAGCTGTTACCACACAGCATGTTGATATGGTGGTATTGTATAGCTGTTACCACACAGCATGATGATATGGTGGTATTGTATAGCTGTTACAACACAGCATGTTGATATGGTGGTATTGTATAGCTGTTACCACACAGCATGTTGATATGGTGGTATTGTATAGCTGTTACCACACAGCATGATGATATGGTGGTATTGTATAGCTGTTACCACACAGCATGATGATATGGTGGTATTGTATAGCTGTTACCACACAGCATGATGATATGGTGGTATTGTATAGCTGTTACCACACAGCATGATGATATGGTGGTATTGTATAGCTGTTACCACACAGCATGATGATATGGTGGTATTTTATAGCTGTTACCACACAGCATGTTGATATGGTGGTATTGTATAGCTGTTACCACACAGCATGATGATATGGTGGTATTGTATAGTTGTTACCACACAGCATGTTGATATGGTGGTATTGTATAGCTGTTACCACACAGCATGATGATATGGTGGTATTGTATAGCTGTTACCACACAGGATGATGATATGGTGGTATTGTATAGCTGTTACCACACAGCATGATGATATGGTGGTATTGTATAGTTGTTACCACACAGCATTTTGATATGGTGGTATTGTATAGTTGTTACCACACAGCATGTTGATATGGTGGTATTGTATAGCTGTTACCACACAGCATGATGATATGGTGGTATTGTATAGCTGTTACCACACAGCATTTTGATATGGTGGTATTGTATAGTTGTTACCACACAGCATGTTGATATGGTGGTATTGTATAGCTGTTACCACACAGCATGATGATATGGTGGTATTGTATAGCTGTTACCACACAGCATGATGATATGGTGGTATTGTACAGCTGTTACCACACAGCATGATGATATGGTGGTATTGTATAGCTGTTACCACACAGCATGATGATATGGTGGTATTGTATAGCTGTTACCACACAGCATGATGATATGGTGGTATTGTATAGCTGTTACCACACAGCATGATGATATGGTGGTATTGTATAGCTGTTACCACACAGCATGTTGATATGGTGGTATTGTATAGCTGTTACCACACAGCATGTTGATATGGTGGTATTGTACAGCTGTTACCACACAGCATGATGATATGGTGGTATTGTATAGCTGTTACCACACAGCATGATGATATGGTGGTATTGTATAGCTGTTACCACACAGCATGATGATATGGTGGTATTTTATAGCTGTTACCACACAGCATGATGATATGGTGGTATTGTATAGCTGTTACCACACAGCATGATGATATGGTGGTATTGTATAGCTGTTACCACACAGCATGATGATATGGTGGTATTGTATAGCTGTTACCACACAGCATGTTGATATGGTGGTATTGTATAGCTGTTACCACACAGCATGATGATATGGTGGTATTGTATAGCTGTTACCACACAGCATGATGATATGGTGGTATTTTATAGCTGTTACCACACAGCATGTTGATATGGTGGTATTGTATAGCTGTTACCACACAGCATGATGATATGGTGGTATTGTATAGCTGTTACCACACAGCATGATGATATGGTGGTATTTTATAGCTGTTACCACACAGCATGATGATATGGTGGTATTGTATAGCTGTTACAACACAGCATGTTGATATGGTGGTATTGTATAGCTGTTACCACACAGCATGATGATATGGTGGTATTGTATAGCTGTTACCACACAGCATGATGATATGGTGGTATTGTATAGTTGTTACCACACAGCATGTTGATATGGTGGTATTGTATAGCTGTTACCACACAGCATGATGATATGGTGGTATTGTATAGTTGTTACCACACAGCATTTTGATATGGTGGTATTGCATAGTTGTTACCACACAGCATGATGATATGGTGGTATTGTATAGCTGTTACCACACAGCATGTTGATATGGTGGTATTGTATAGCTGTTACCACACAGCATGATGATATGGTGGTATTGTATAGCTGTTACCACACAGCATGTTGATATGGTGGTATTGTATAGCTGTTACCACACAGCATGATGATATGGTGGTATTGTATAGCTGTTACCACACAGCAT